>NW_017619742.1:2512500-2630000 GCF_001879475.1 Ipomoea nil
TAATAATAATAATAATAATAATAATAATAATAATAATCCAAACAAAACGATATACAAAATAAAATTAAAATTAAAAAAAAATAAGGAGAAGACAAAAGGGAGTCACGGGCCCCCTTTCTCGCATTGAAAATGTTTGGAAAGAGGAGCAATGCTCCTCTTACAAACATAATTGCTTGCCCATCAATGTAGGCAAGTAACCTGAAGGGTGTGGTTGAGTGTAAGGGATCGACTCATCCATCCTTAACTAAAAGTCAAGGGTTCGGTCCTTGGATTTGGGAATGGAGCAGCCTTAAATCTCTAAGCCAGCTGTCCCACCCAAAAGAGGTGCTTACAATTTAACGAGGTGATTAGTCACTGTGTCCAACGGTGGAAACCCTGGGTTTACAAAAAAAAAAATAAAATCAATGTGGGCAAGTATTGAGAAGTCCAAAGTCTTTTTTTTTTTTTTTTTTTTTTTTTTTTTGGTTAAAAGTAAAGGAAAATTAAAAATGGAAATGAAATATTTTAATAATAATATTTTACATCATCAAATAGTAAAGACATATTTTAAAAAATAGTAAAGATAAATTAAAAATGGAACAAAAATATTTCATTAATAATATTTTACATCATCAAATTAAAATGGAACGAAAATTAGGTAAAAATATCACTGCATCTATATTCTAATTGACTGATTGATTGAAAATAAAAAAGAATAATTAACTGAAAATGAATCTAATATTACTAATTGACTGAAAATATAAAAGGAAATGAATATTAATAATTGACTGCAAATAAAAAATGATCTATAATTGACTAAAAAAATGGTAAGATCATTGCATTTTAATTAAAAATGGAATGAAAATTAAAAATTGGAGGAAAATATTCCAATAATGATATTCTACATTAGCAATAGTAAATGCATATTTTAAACAATAGTAAAGGTAAATTGAAAATGGAACGGAAATATTTCAATAATAATATCTACATCATCAATTAAAAATGGAACGGAAGTTAGGTAAAAATATCATTGCATTTGATATTTTAATTGATTGAAAATAAAAAAGAATAATTGGCTGAAAATGAATATGATATTACGAATTGACTGAAAATATAAAAGGACAACTAATTGAGTGATATTCTACCATTATATATTTTCATCCAAGTAACCCGTCCTGATGGAGAAGATTTTAGCTCTAGACGAAGATGAACAAGATTGTGTTGTCACTACCAATGTCGTCTACAAAGAGGTTTCAATAATGTGTAAATATAATCGGTGATATTAATTTTTTTTTAAATAAAAAAATTTCTATATATCTAGACAAAAAAATATATATATCTTCCATACAAATGAATATGGATAGCAATTCATTTCTATAACTGAGTTATTAGAGAACGAGCACATTTACCTAATGTATGAAAATACTAAACAATGATGAATAAAATCATCAAAATTATAGGACCGCATCCGTACATCTAGACATTAGCTATTAATTTGAGCAATTATTTGCACAAATTCAAGCAATGATAACATCAAAATATATAAACAATTCAAATCATATTTTTAAGTGCACTATATAATATTTGATGTTCTAATTTAAATAATTATATATCGATTCATATATTCTTAATATATTACAACATATTCATTCCGTGCATCGCACGGGTGCAAATACTAGTTATATATAAAATCAAAATCCTGAAATTTTAACTTCCCGTCCAATTCCTAAAAATCTCTCTTCCTAATAAAATATATTGATTTCATACTTTCCCATTCGTACAATAATTCTGGGTTAAAATTATATTATAATATTATAAAATAGTGTAATACAATTCCTATTGTAATCTATCTATACTATATATAAAAACAAAATCCTGAAATTTTAACTTCCCGCTCAATTTTGAAAAAATCTCTCTTCATAATAAAATATATTGATTTCTACTTTCTCATTCGTACAATAATTCTGGGTTAAAATTATATTATAATATTATAAAATAGTGTAATACAATTCCTATTGTAATCTATACTATATATAAAAACAAAATCCTGAAATTTATTGATTTCTACTTTCTCATTCGTACAATAATTTTGTGTTAAAATTCTATTCAAATATTATAAAATAGTGTAATACAATTTCTATTGTAATCTATACTATATATAAAAACAAAATCTTGAAATTTTATAATAATATAAAAATAATATAAGTGGTAATAATAATATCTAAAAGTAATTAAGTATTAATAATAATAGTAAGAATATTAACCACGTAAGAATTATAAACATAGAATAAAACGTAATAATTAATAACTATAGTCTAGGACTAAATTTGGAATTGTCAGGAAAGATAAGCTACCTCTGGTGAAATTAACTCTTACAGCCCGTTTGGTTCGCTGGAAAATATTTGAAGGAAATGGAATTCAAATTCCATGGAAAACAAATTACCAGGAAAATAGATTCCATTGTTTGGTTAGTGGAAAAGAAATTACTGGGAATATGAATTCCATTGTTTGGTTGAGTTTGGAATGGTAAGGAATTATGAATATAAAGACCAATATGCCCTTAACAATAATTTATACATGTGTAGTTAATAAATTTTGATGAGGGCAAAATAGTCTATAGTACTATATTTTCTTCCCAACTCATTTGGAAAACAAGATACCAATGTTTAGGTAGGATTTTCTTTTCATTCATCTTTGGGAAGTCAAATTCCCAAGGAAAAGATTTTCCATCCAACCAAACAAGGTAAAACATCATTTTCCTACATTTCATGGAAAATCTTTTCCATGGAATTTGATTTCCATCCAACCAAACACCCCCTTAAATAATTATATATTGATTTAAGGAATAAGGTCCAAATTGACCCCTGAACGAAACATGAAAATGCAATTAGGTCCCTGAACGTAAAAAAAAAAAAGTGCAATTACCCCCCTCAACACCTCTAATATGTGCAATTTGACCTGATAGCAGGTTAACATCCCATCTAGCAGGTTGCATGTGTGACGTGGATGATGACTTGGCATTTTTTTTGGAAAGATGACTTGGCATTTTTTTTTTATTTCCTTCTTTTGTCTTCTTCTTTACAAAACAACTAACTCTAGCAGTTGTAATATTCCACCATCGATATCTTCTCTCAAATTTACAAGCAGGATAAATTTCATGAAAAAATATTCAATTTTACATAGTTATATTAACAACGAACAAGTTAATAGCTTTCACGGGCGTGGTTTGGGAATTTCTGATGCAGGTACACGGTGAATGGAATTTCTGATGCAGGTACACGATGAATGGAATTTCTAATGCAGGTTTGGGAATTTTGATGCGTGGTTTGGGAATTTCTATTGAAGCTTTGCCTTAATACACGGTGAGTGGAAGAAAAGGAAATAAAAGGAAATAAAAAAAAATGCCAAGTCAGCATACACATCATCATATAACCGATTGGATGGAATGTTAACCTGCTATCAGGTCAAATTGCACATATTTGAGATGTTGAGGGGGGTAATTGCACTTCTTTTACGTTCAGGGACCAAATTGCACTTTCACGTTTTGTTCAGGGGCCAATTTGGACTTTATTCCTTGATTTAAATATTTTTAATATATTGCAACAATTCCATTTCGTGCATCGCACGTGTGAAAATACTAGTATATTATATATCCCAAAACTTTTTGAGGTTTCATAAAAAATACAATAATATTTATAATTTGACTACAAAAGAAAATATATTACATTTATTATTATGAGCATAAAAAAGAAAACAAATTAGTGCGCATTTATTTTGTAGCTTAATTAGCTAGAACCCTCCTCTTCCTTGGGAAAATATTCCCGAATGTCTGTTTATTTCAGCTACTCAATTTCTTAGATAGATGAGAGATATTTGCCTCAAAACTTTCCTCCTGCTTCCAGTTCCGGTTAACGCAAGCCTGGAAATCAGTGTGAGTGCACTAGGCAGCATTGAAACGAAAACTCCTGTTAGCATTAAACTGAGAAGGCTTAGAGAGTCGCATAAACAACAGATAAGATCCAAGGATCCTTTTGGTCATTCTTGACACTGAGAACCACAAATTGGGGGTGTGTTTGAATAACATCAATCTGAATTGAGTCCTTCCAAAGCACCCAAATACCCCCCCAAGAAGCCAACTACTTCAACTCTAACCCACTCATCAAAACCAATTTTACAGCAGATACTATCTGCATGCACTCCTGAAACTTTAGGTTCTAGGAGACAAACAACATCAGGTTTATATTCACTAATACTATCTGCATGAACTCCTTGTATTCCATTGCCTCCAATGGCGTTTCTTGAACCACCTCTACCATAGTGTTCAGCTGAGTTACCATGATTTACATCATCTCAAATACTATGTCGGGCGGGGTGTGAGAGGCCTGAGGATGGAAGAATGAATTGTTTAATTATATTGCGAGTGAATAACGATTTTATTTAATAACTTTTTCCATGAGTGAAAGGAGGGGGGACCCCATAGACAGCTTGGTTGTTGGCCGGTTTGACGCTGCCATCCATCCACGTTCAGAGTCCAGAAGTGCTCCATTGAAGGGCTCCCGCATGCCACATCAACTCTTTTCCCATTATTTTGTTGTGGAGGATATATGATCTTAATAAGCCATTCATCTTGTAGCAAGAATAATATATATTAACTTATTAACTTATATATGTACTTAGGAAAATAATTAGCATTTATGTGTAATTGATAATTAGGAGAATAATTAGTCATTCCATTATTGAAAAATAATTAGCATTTATGTGTAATTGGTAATTAGGAGAATAATTAGTCATTCCATTATTATAATTACATTATGTTAGGAAGTGAGATAGTATATATATGGTATTCTATGTAATGTTAAAAGTATGCAAAAATGAATTATATTGAAGAGTTCTTCATCATTTTTTCTTCTGTTATATTATTTTTCTTTTGGAGTTACAGTAACTCGAATACGGATCGGAGCCAGAAGCCTGCTCGAAAGGTTTCTTCCATTGCGTACTAAATTTCAGTACGTAACATTGATGCTTTCATTGATTCCATTGGTGAGAGTATCCCCTATCTTTTTTATTTTTATTATTATTTTTATTTTTTTTGTTGGCTGCATTCTTCAAAAAAAAAAAAAAAAAAGGTGAAAAATTTGACCAAAAGAAAAAAAAAAAGGAATAAGGGTCAAATAGGCCATCGAACTGCACACAATAATGCAATTGGCCACTGAACAAAAAAAAAACAACAATTAGGCCACTAAACTAAGGAATTTCATTCAATTATTCTAATTTACAGGTTTTGTAGGTTACTAACAGGTCACCCAAATAATTTAAAATATTTTTTAAAAAATTATTATTTAAAAATAGTAAATTTAAATTTAAAAAAAAAAAAAAAAAAAAAAAAAAAAAAAAAAAAACTCGTCTCTGCCGGAGACGAAGAAAGTTTCTTCGTCTCCGGCCATGGAGACGAAGAAACTCGTCTCCGGTGGGGACGGTTAATATTTTTTTTTTTTTTTTTTTTTAATTTATTATTTTTAAATAATAATTTTTTAAAAAATATTTTAAATTGTTTGGATGACCTGTTAGTAACCTACGAAACCTATAAATTAGAATAATTGAATGAAATTGTTTAGTTTAGTGGCCTAATTGTTGTTTTTTTTGTCCAGTGGCTTAATTGCATTATTGTGTGCAGTTTGATGGCCTATTTGACCCTTATTCCAAAAAAAAAAAAAAAAAAAAAAACAAAAAAGAAGCGAGAAAACGAAGTTAAAAAAAAAAAGGAAAAAAATATTGAAAAAAAATACAGCAAGAGTTCTTCATCATTTTCTTCTGTTATATTATTTTTCTTTTGGAGTTACCGTAACTCGAATACGGATTGGAGCCAGAAGCCTGCTCGAAAGGTTTCTTCCGTTGCGTACTAATTTCAGTACGTAACATTGGTGCTTTCATTGAGTCTATTGGTGAGAGTATTCTCTCTCTTTTTATTTTTATTTTATTTTTGTTCTTGTTTTCAGTTTTTGGCAGCATCCCTTAGAAAATTCAAAAAAAAAAAAAAAAAAAAAGTTCTCAACCAAATCAGAAAAAAAAACCACAAAATTTTTTCTAAATCGTATTTTTAATATTGTGCCTAAATTAGTATAGGGAAATTATGTAAATCACAATATATCATTACCTTGTATAGTTAGTATAATTTAGTAGGTTAATTATTGTAGGTATTAGTAAATTAGCATAAATAGACCATTGTATATGAAGATTGGAAGGAGAGAAATGTATTGTTATTCTACTATTCTAGACTTCTAGTCATTTATATTGAAGAGTTCTTCATTCTCTTTCGTTATATTGTTTTACTTTTGGAGTTACCGTAACTCGAATACGGATTGGAGCCAGAAGCCTGCTCGAAAAGTTTCTTCCGTTGCGTACTAAATTTCAGTACGTAACATTGGTACTTTCATTGATTACAGTGGTGAGAGTATCCCCTATCTTTTTATTTTTTGTTATTATTGTTATTTTGTTTGTTAGCCGTATAGGCATTCCTTTGAATTTATATTTACAAAAATAGTGAAAAAAAAAAAGAAAAAAAAAAGGAGAAACAAAAAACGTCCAAAAAAAAAGTCCAAAAAAAAGAGGAGAAAAGGAGTGGAAATATATGGGAAAAAAATTTATTTTTTTTATGGAAAATATTATTCACCGGTGCTTATTGGTTTTTGTACACCAAGTTTGGTATCTGATCGATGATTTTGTATTGTATGAGATCTTTTCTACGAAAGGATCCGTACAATATATTCATATTTTAAAGGATGAGGGTCACACCTTATTCCAAGCTTTGGTATGGTTTGATTCCATTGTGGATTCAATCGTTGCCAAACAAGCATTCCATGGCCACAACATTTATGAAGGATATTGCACTATGAATATAGAATTTCCTGATGCAAATTTAATAATGGATACTTGTGTGGAAGTAGATCATCATCAAACTCCCACTCATCAGGTGGAAATTGATGCGGAAGTAATGATCGAAAAAGATGCATCACGTAACAATTGGTGCTTTCATTGAGTCTATTGGTGAGAGTATTCTCTTTCTTTTTATTTTTATTTTATTTTTGTTCTTGTTTTCAGTTTTTGGCAGCATCCCTTAGAAAATTCAAAAAAAAAAAAAAAGTTCTCAACCAAATCAGGAAAAAAAAAAAAAACCACAAAATTTTTTCTTAATCGTATTTTTTCTTTATCATTATCTTTTTTTTTTTTTTTGGAATAAGGGCCAAATTGGCCACTGAACGTAACGCGAAAGTGCAACCAGGCCACCGAACCTAAAAAATGTGCAATCACCTCACTCAACGTTTCAAATACCTTCAATTTTACCTAATAGCCGGTTTCTAACCCTTTGTTCCGGTTAATTGTTGACTAGACGATTACATGGCATTTCTTTTTCTTTTTTTCTTTATTTTTTCCCTTTGTTTTCCTTTCTTCCCAGCTCCATCGTGTCCATAGATTTTCTCTTCCATTTCTCCTCTCTCCAGGTTAAGGATCTGGACGTTATCGTTCGTCAGCTACGCAACCTGCACCACAAGATCGTCCAGATGCTTCTGTTTCCTCATCCTCAACTGCCGCGCCGACATTTGGCATGCTGAGAGGAAGAAATTGGGTTCTGAGGTGGTACCAGTGTAGTTAATTTGGAGGACAAGGGTGGAACAGAATTGATTCACGGGTTTGGAAATAGTATAATCGATGTTAACGGAATCGAGAGGAACACTGTTGTTTCTGAATATGACCTGTTGCTTTATTTCCAAGTTTGACGATTTTGCAGCGAATGGGAGGCGATGGACTGTTGGTATGGGTTTTGAAATGGGGGACGTGGTTTGGGGCAAGGTGAAGTCTCACCCATGGTGTCCAGGCCACATTTTCAACCACTACAGTTCAAAGAAGTATGAAGGATGCTCATATATTAGTTGCTTTCTTTGGTGACTTTGATGGTCTCGTTTTGCTTCTTCTTTTTTCCGGCGATTGGGTCGACGATGCTGGGCTGGAGAAGTAGGCGGATGAATAGGTAGTTGTACATGGTGGTCACCGCCTTCAGGTATGTTTCTTACACGCTGGAAGCACCAAAAACAAGGGAAATTAAAAGAAAATAATATATATTGCCATGTAATCATCCAAGTCATCAATTAACCGGAACAAAAGGTTAGAAACCTGCTACTAGGTAAAATTGAAGGCATTTGGAAAGTTAAGTGGGGTAATTGCACATTTTTTAAGTTCGATGGCCTGATTGCACTTTCGCGTTACGTTCAGTGGCCAATTTGACCCTTATTCCTTTTTTTTTTTTTTTCCATCACAATTCTTGAAATCAACTTATTGATTTGTTACATACCGTCATGACAAATCGGTTAGTAACAAATCTCTCAGTTTTCGTCCATAATCAAATTATCTACACCAATAATTTGAATCTCCAACTCCAAACCATTAATCAAACATTGCAAAGTTTGATTGTATCAATTGAGGAGATTAACCATGTCACTAGCAATTATTCGTCTCACAACAGTCTTCATAAATTGGAAAAAGATCAAAGTCAACTAGATGGTCCAAGAAAGCATGTAGATATCCTCAAGGAAACAATGCCAAAAGATCAACTACAATTTGAGGTGTCAATGAATGTGGTTGATAATAAAATTGTTCATGATCTCAAGGAGAAAAATTTACACATATTAGACAAGCCACCACCACCCCCTCCTAATATCCCATTGACAGTTGAAGAACCAATCCCGATTATGAAGAATTGTACAAGTTTGAGTTCTACTAAGGAGGATGAAAGTGCGCCAGAAAAGATTTATGTACTACTAGTTTCTCCTACAAAAGAAATCTACCTCATGAAAAATCCAGTTTATATCCAAGAGAACACACTGCAAGAGAAAATGAATTTTGTTACCGGGTTACACAAGGAGGAATTCTCATTTGTCTCTATATTGCAATGGTATTGGTTCGGTCAAGCCTTGTACCTGATGTACAATCTTCCTAACATTTTTCAACCAAAAATTTGAGTTGAATATTTGTATTGGGTAGAACTCAAGAGACGAACCACTTATACTTCCACCTTGAGGACAAGGTGATTTTCGAAGAAGCAATGAGTGATACGCCATTGATGGGCATTGATCTTGTAGCAAGAATAATATATATTACCTTATATATGTAATTAGGAAAATAATTAGCATTTATGTGTAATTGATAATTAGGAGAATAATTAGTCATTCCATTATTGGAAAATAATTAGCATTTATGTGTAATTGGTAATTAGGAAAATAATTAGTCATTCCATTATTATAATTACATTATGTTAGGAAGTGAGATAGTATATATATGGTATTCTATGTAATGTTAAAAGTATGCAAAAATGAATTATATTGAAGAGTTCTTCATCATTTTCTTCTGTTATATTATTTTTCTTTTGGTGTTACCATAACTCGAATACGGATTGGAACCAGAAGCCTGCTCGAAAGGTTTCTTCCGTTGCGTACTAAATTTCAGTACGTAACAGATCCGCATCAGAGTTTTCATTTATTTTAGGCACTTTAAGCTTACATATCGGCATCTGCACATTAGAATTAAACCTATGAATCATGTAAGTAGATTTGATAGAGAACATACCTGAGGGTTCTGCAGTCCAGGCCACCTCATCTTCCTCTTCCCTGATTTCAGGCAAAGTCAGTAGCTCCTTAATGCTATTCGGGATGCGAGCTAAGTTGTCCTGCTCACTTTCGTCTTTAAGTTATAATAATTGGTGTTTTATTTTTATGTTCACTTTTCGTTCCCTAGCTATACTAAAATTGTAAATTTCGTCCATAATATTTTATTAGTACAAGGAAGAAAAGTGCAATGTCAATGATAATTTAGGGACGAAAAGTGGGTATGACCAAAACTTAAGGACGAATTCTACAATTATTTTATAACTTAGGAATGAAAAGTGAAATTTTCTCAATTATTTATATATTATTGGTGTAATCAACACTATTTGTACACAAAAAAAAAATTACATAATAACAAATAAAATCAAATTAAGTTTAGGGATGTTAATTGTACTCATACATGACGGGAACAAGATGGAGGTAAAAATAAGAGGTGAGGATGGGGATGATTTTAAATTCTGGGTGTTGTGAGTTTGGTAATATTGTGTATGTTGGTGTTAGTGGCAATCAGAATGTAGTGGATGCTAATGTTGTTGAAGTTCAAAACTCTGCTAGTGCAGAGTATGACATTCAAAACCCCCGAGAATGTTGAGTGTGAGCGTGGTTTGGACTACAATCTATGGAGGTAGACTAAAAGGAAATTAAAACTTGGGATTCAACGATTCCTTTTGGGCCAGTTCTCGTGCCTCCCGAAGTGAATGGGGATTAATCGGGTGAATCTAGACCGTTAAACGGACAGAGAAAGATCCGGACCAGCTCGTGGTTTGCACAAAAAAAAGAACTTGAGATTCAAATCCTTTTCTTGACCATGAAAGCGAGGGCTTACGGTTGTTATAAAGTGGATCATGATTCACACTTCGTTGTATGAACCAAGTGTGGATCATAATCATGATCGTCGAATGAAATTATAGTAGAATTAAAATAATACTTTAGTGTTACTATAATGAAAATTAGTGTGTGGAAAATAAAACTAAAAAATAGAGTACATTATCGTCAAATGAAACTGTAGTATAATTAAAAAGATACTTTAGTTTTGCTAAAATGAAACTAGTTTACGTGGAAAATAAAACTAAAATTCGGAGTCATACAATAACATACATTGTCAAATGATCTGAAGTGCAATTAAAATAATACTTCAACATTACTGTAATTAAACTAGTATATGTGGAAAAATGAAAAAAAAAATTAGAGATCAAACAAAGACTTTATTTAATAATTTAATACAATAAAATTATAATCGTTAAAAATGTTTATATAGAACGGGGACCCTATACCTATTTTTCATAGCATAAGAGCTATATTAATTAGAAGGTTACTTTTTTTTTTTTTTTTTCAAAATTTTGTACAATTTAACCTATCGATTCTAATTGGGATGAGACCTTCCCTCTCGTTCAGTTAAAATTTAAATTTATATAGGTTAAAAGATGTATACTGGAAAAGGTTACAGGTTCTTAGAAGGAGGTTTCACATTCCTAAAGGGATTTCTATTTCAAAGGGATAGGTTAAAAGATGTATATTGGAAAAGGTTACAGGTTCCTAGAAGTAGGTTTCACATTCCTAAATGGATTTCTATTTCTAAAAGGACGTCTCACATTCCTAAAGGGATTTTTATTTCTAAAAGAGGTTTCTATTCCTCCTACGGTTTCTCATCACATCTATAAATAGCAGAAAAACTCTAGGAATCAATACTATTTTCTATTCTCTGAGTTTTCCAGTCTCCATATCATCCGGAGGTGCTTAAAGCGGCATACAGATTAGAGAGGTGAAGCATTCCTGCATTCTTAAAACATTGTTTAGTTGATTGATTTGAAGCATTCTTGCATTCTTGAACATTGTTTAGTTGATTGATTTGAAGCATTCTTGCATTCTTGAACATTGTTTAGTTGATTGATTTGATTTACATGCGATTCATTGTTGATTGTGCTTCCACATTCAAGTTATAGCGCATAAGGATTACTTAACAAGAAGGATATATATATATATATAATTCGGATAAGTTGAAAATACACGTATATTAAGACATATTTATAGGGTGGCAAATTTATGGATTCACTGAATAATATTGAATGGTTTTACTTTTGAGAATTGGTAACTTGTTGGACTTGTAGGTGTTTTTTTTTTCTTTTTTTTTTAATTAAAGAATTCATTTAATAATTAAATTTAATAATATAATAGAATAATTATATATGTATATTTTAGTCCGTATGTAGTAATTTTTGACTTTTTGTAAGGTAATAAGAATTTGAAGTCTAATTTTCTATAACTACAAAATCAAGTCATTGATTCCGATCAATCTTATGATTCCATTCTAAATAAAACTATTATATATATATATATATATATATATATATATATATATATATATATATATATATATATATATATATATTGTTTTCTTCATCCATCATTCCACGGTTAGTTTCAACCTGCCGGCGATACTTTCAGGTTTATCATCGAATCGGACAATCATGTATAGGGTTGCAAGTGCTTCGGAGTATTTGGTGATCACCGGTGTCGGCATCGACGATATCAAGATTTCCAAGAAAGCATGGGTTCTTCCCGGCCAATCTTGCACCGTCTTCGACGTTTCCCCGGTGAACTACACCTTCGAAGTCCAGGCCATGAGCGCCGAGAAGCTCCCATTCATCCTTCCGGCCGTCTTCACCATCGGCCCTCGCATCGACGACGAGTCAAGCCTCTTGAAGTACGCCAAGCTAATTTCTCCCCACGATAAGCTCTCCCACCACGTCAAGGAACTGGTTCAAGGGATCATCGAGGGCGAGACTCGCGTCCTGGCCGCGTCCATGACCATGGAAGAGGTCTTCAGGGGAGCCAAGGAGTTTAAGCAGGAGGTTTTCGAGAAAGTGCAGCTCGAACTCAACCAATTCGGGCTTTTGATCTACAATGCTAACGTGAAACAACTCGTTGATGTCCCCGGACACGAATACTTCTCCTACTTGGGTCAGAAGACTCAAATGGAGGCTGCAAATCAGGCTAAAATTGACGTTGCAGAAGCGAGGATGAAAGGAGCAATTGGGTCCAAGTCTCGTGAAGGGCAGACGCTGCAGAACGCCGCCAAAATTGATGCGGAAACCAAGATTATATCGACTCAGAGACAAGGGGATGGGAAGAAGGAAGAGATCAAAGTGAAGACTGCGGTTAAGATTTTCGAGAATTTGAGAGAAGCGGAGGTGGCCGAAGCCAACGCTGATCTGGCGAAGAAGAAGGCTGGTTGGGCTAAGGAGGCGGAAGTGGCGGAGGTGGAGGCCAAGAAAGCGGTGGCGCTTAGAGCTGCAGAGCTGCAGAAGGAGGTGGAGAGGATGAATGCATTGACTGTAACAGAGAAGCTTAAGGCAGAGTTCTTGAGCAAAGCCAGCGTCGAATATGAAACCAAGGTATGTAATAAATTATTTATTATTCGTGTAATCAACACTATTTGGACTCAAAAGAATTACATAATAACAAATAATGATAACTTAGGTGCAAGAAGCAAATTGGGAGCTTTACAAGAAGCAGAAAGCTGCAGAAGCCTATCTGTATCAAAAGGAGAAGGAAGCAGAGGCTCAGAAGGCAATGGCGGAAGCCGATCTCTACAAACGCCAACAAATCTTAGACGGAGAGTTGTATGCGAAGCAGAAAGAAGCGGAGGGACTGAAAGCTCTTGCAGAAGCTCAAGGCGTGTATTTGCGAACCCTTTTGGGTGCTCTGGGCGGAAACTATGCCGCCCTCAGAGATTACTTGTTGATTAGCGGCGGAGTGTTTCAAGAAATTGCCAAGATCAATGCGGAAGGCGTGAAGGGCATACAACCTAAAATCAGTATTTGGACTAACGGCGATGCCTCCGCCGCCGCAGACGGCGGTGCCTTGGGCGAAGTCGCCGGAGTTTATAAAATGCTGCCGCCGCTGTTCAAGACGGTGCAAGAACAGACGGGAATGCTGCCGCCGGCTTGGATGGGCAAAATGGATACTAGTGATACTAATAATTAGTCTGTGAAACTGTGAAAGAGTTTATTTAAAAACAATGGTATTATTAAAACTGAAATAAGTTTTTTTTTTTTTTTCTTGACAATTTAGTAATTAGTAGTAAAAATCTGTAGTGTGTTTTTGTTTGTGTGACAATTTTCAATACAAGTTTTGTGTGACTCTCAATTCATTGTACTTGGTCTGGGGAGCGGATTGATCGAACTTATTGTACTCAAGGCTCTAAGCATGGTCATGTGTTGACAATATGTAGATCAGATCTAAACAAAATAAAAGTGATCGAGAATGATGATCAAGGGGCATCCTAAAAGGGGATTTTGGAGGGTTCGATCCCCACCCATGTGAATGGAGCAAACCATTTGGTCAGTCCCCTACCACTTAGTGTGCTGACCGTAGGGACGAGGGATTAGTCTTCTGGCTATCGGCTGGAGGGATACCTTTGGGCAACAAAAAAGAAAGGGGATTTTGGGGAGATTTTGGAACAGTAAAATGAATTTCCACAAATGGGTAGGTAAGTTTTTTTAAGAGATTTTAATAGAGATAAAAGGAAGAAGGAGAAGTTGCAGGCGCACCTGCTGTGCCCAGCTGGGCGCGTGAATAGCCTGTTTTTAATTTTTTTTTTTTTTTTTTAATTTTTCATGTCAAACTTTTTCTTTTGCTTTTTTTTTTTTCTTTCCCTTTTCTCTTCCATCTACCCTCTCTTTCTTACATGGCTATGACAAAATCCCTTAAAAATGCCTCACTATTGAGGTTGACCTTATGCTGATTTGACACTATGCTGATTAGAGCAACTTCAATAGTTGTATACTTTTGTAGTTTTTTGCATGCCATGTCGGAGAGAGAAGCAAGTGAGAAGAGGAAAAAAGAGAAAAGAAAAATGGTAATTTTACAAGAACTCTCAAATTATACTTTCATTTTGCATTGTACTCTCTATGATATGACATGTCTTGATTGCTTAATTTAATAGGGAGCCATGATGTTTATCCATTCTTTTTTTGTTTTTCCTCCAATCAAATTTGAAAACAAGTGGAGTAAAAGTTGGGAGTACATGAAGTACTTTTGAAAAAAGAAAAAAAAACATTACGCGGCCAAAGGTAGCAATCTGCGCAAGTTTTCCCTTTCTCCCCAAAAGTGTACCTCATTCAAAAATCATATTTACAAGAGAAAAACAATCTAATATTTTGTTTTAGATGCTAAATTTTGGTTAAGTTAGGGAGAGTGCATCAGATCAGATTCAGTTTGTAATAGGCAATGATTATGATAACCTAAGAATATTTGCTTTATTCATTATTTTTTAAAAAAACAAATTGAAGTCTGGTCTTGGATTAGACTGATAAAGCCACTACTTGTGTGACACAAAAACCATGCAAAAATAGGGTTGGCTTTCTCTGTACAGATTTCTCTCTCGCCATGCCAAGCAGAAGCTTTATTTGTTGATGATGCTTTGCTCACAGCAAGCTGATTCAGTGTTTTTTGCATTCATTAATTTTTCTTGTTATGCAATGGTTATTACAATATTACTTCTTAAGTAGTTTATTTTAATTGTTAACATTTATAATTTGTAGTTTATTTGTACTAAAGTGTTATTAGAATTGAAATTTTGAATTGATGTGTTTAGTTGATAGAATTGGTCTGGAGTAGTGTATACATCTTAAATTGATTAATGTTGAAGTATATTATTTGTTTATAGTTATGCTAGAATGTACAGGAAAATATAGGTAGTTTTATAAAATAAATAATTTTTCTTCTCCCAAAATAAATAATTTTTTTATTTATTGTTTATAGTTATGCGGTTTGTTATTTTTTTTTAAAAAGCAGGACAATTTCCGTCTGTTCCTAGTTTAAAAAAGAGTGACTATAGGTGTCTGAAATTTGCAAACAACGGACGTATAGAGTGTTTTAAAAAATACTATATGCGTCTGAAGTTGAACAACTTCGGACGCATATAGTCTACAATCTGCGTCTCCGGTATATGCGCCGTTTAACGTACTTCAGATACAAATGACTGATTCTGTACTAGTAATTTAGGCTATTGCTCCTTTTATTGGTGACAATATTATTTCCTTAAATTCTTCCCCAGTCTTTCAGTGGCTAAGGTTAGCATTATTAGTCTAAGGCATTTGAGTATTGCTTCACATTATTCCTTATCTGGGAGTAAGAAAGTGATACAGCTTTTGATGACATGTATGATGATGTTAGATGGAGGATATGATTATCTTCCCTACAATGTTATAGGAAATTAGTTTTGTTGCATGTTTACGCCTCTTTTTTTTAGGGTTAAGTTTATGTTTCCTTGGTCCTTGTTTTTTTCACTATGGTTATAATAAGAAGGCATTTGGTAGATGGGGAAGTTCAAATTTTAAGGTGTATTTGAAAACTTAGAAAATGATTTTAGAAATTATTTTTTGAATTTTTAATGTTTGATAAAGAGTAAAAAATATGAATCAAACAAAAATGATTGTTTAGTATAATAATAATAATAATCCCATTTACATGGAAAATTACCTCCCATATATATATATATATATATATATATATATATAGAGAGAGAGAGAGAGAGAGAGAATTACATTCATGTAAAAACAAGGCTTAAAATACAAACGTGTGGATATTTCTGGATCGTTGAATTTTGGATATCTAAGGTTGTGATTAGCTTTTATGTTTTTGTGTGCTGTGTCTGCCTGTGTGCATTGTCGTTCATGGACGTGTGCACACGGACCCAAATACGGTGGATTCACACATACATACTATGGATGTGTGCACACCCACGTTTAGGTGTGTGTACTATCGTCCATAGATGTGTGCACACCCACATTTATGTGTGTACACGATATATGTCCACATGTTTGTATTTTAAAGGTGTTTGCATGTGAATGCAACCCTATATATATATATATATATATATATATATATATATATATATATATATATATATATATATATATAATTAAAAAATATTAGATGGATACACACAATTTGTTCTCACGTTCTTACATAAGCATGTGTTCTCATTAGAACCCTACTATATATATATATATATATATATATATATATATATATATATATATATATATATATATATATATATATATATATATATATATATAGGAATAATGAGTTCAATCCTTATTACATTATGAATAATAAGTTTAATTCGAATTACATTATAAATAATAAGTCCAATCCTATTGAACTATGAGTAGGCCCAAATTTCTCATTTCTTGGGCTTCCTTGATCCAATTACTTTCATGGGCCGGTCCATGTGGCCAGGCCAAGTATATAATCCATCGTCCAGTTCCCCACTTTTTTGAGATTTTGCGAAGTCGATGTCTTAGGAAAATATCTCAAAATATTCTCCAACCCCAATTCACCGTTTCTAAAAGTCAAGTCTTCTTCCCACCAGTTACTCCTTATCCAACGCATTATTGAATGGGTGTGACAGTTCACATGGTGGCCCTTTTGGATGCAACCGTTAAATTGAGTGGCCATTGGTGAGACCCCTAAATTAGAGCTTAGCATAGGGAGCATAGATTATGTCGGTTGCCTCATTAAAAACCTTAGACTAAGAAAAACTCAATGAGAAAAACTAACCATAAGCGCAATATCCAACACTTCCTTAAGAGCTCTAATCTTTGGCATTTGAAAATGATAAAAAAGTAGAGTGTGGCTGGCCACCTAGCCACCTTTTTTTTGGTAACAATATATGTTACATTATTATTATCATCATAATCTCCCAAAATCAAACAAATATATATTACATAATTCATTGATTTTAACAGATATTTGGTAAATATAATTAGGATTGGTATTATCCTAATCATATTTTTTCTACATCTTATATCTCCCTCACAAGACTGATAAGATGAAAAATACGATGAATTCACTCCATAAAACATTGTATGTTGAGTACTCTAATTGTTTCTTTATTTTTCATGAAACAATTTTTAAAGATAGACAATATCATCAAAGCTCTAAACCTAAAACTTAATAGAGCTTTGTTCGGAAGGCAAATTAAGCAATTATGGAGGAAATATATTTATTTTAGGGACCTCCATAAATTGAGAAGCCACTATACTTATCCACTACATATCACAAACACCTAGTACATGATTCGAAATCGTTCATTTCCCTATCTACGTTAAGCCTTTTAGTATGCAGTCATTCCTTACCTTATATCACTACCATAGTATATCATTAAGGGCTATCAACTAGCTACAACCCATAATGAGGAATTAAAAGGAGCGCTGATTGCATAATATATTAAAAGATCATTTCTCAGCATTAGGGGGAGATTGGAGTTCAAATTCAATAGAATGTCGAGAAAATTTTCATTAAACCATTATTTTTCAAAAATCCAATTTGTCGGATACGTGTTGGGGAAATGCAGGACGTATTCATGTTGATACTTTAATTCTAAAAATCCGGTACACTGCATATCCTTATTCCCTTTTACATCTAATACGTAGTTTTAAATCAAACATTTTCCAAATCTACATTTCTATTCTTATGTATGCAGTCAATTCTATTATATATCCACAATAGTGTATCTCTAAACCTCCATTTATTTATTAAATATTTAGAGCACCTGAGAGGGACACAATGGATACGCTAACTGCCTGAAGATCAGTTCATGGCATTAGGAAGAAATATGATCAAATTGAAATGGAATGTCAAGAAATTGCATGGAATAAAATGATCTCCAAAACTTAAATCCATGTACCAATTAGACTGAATTAGAAGATCAGAAGGAAATCAATTATAATTTGCCAAATAAATCTATTTCATAAAAGAGTGATAGGTCTCATATACATTGTTAGTTTATGGGATCAATTTTGAGCCAATGACTTTGTAGTCGAGTGGTACCAAGTTGCTCCCCCATATGAGAGGTTGTGTGTTTGAGCTTCAATGGAGGTGGTATTGAACCTGGAGGGTGTGGTTCAATCCTTGGCTTTAGGTATGGAGCAGCCTTAAATCTTCAGGCCAGCTGTGAGAGTGGAAGAGACTCATCCATCCCCTCAGCTTTGAGTATGGAGCAGCTTTAAATCTTCAGGCCAGCAACAAATATTGCATTGTAATAGAGTCAGTACTAAAAAAAAAGATTAAATTTGAAATTGGAAAAATTAATATTGATTATTTAATTTGTGATCTTGGATTTCAACCTCATCCCTCAAATTTTGGAATATTAAGTTAATTTAATCAATAAAATGAATATATAAAATGTCAAGTAAGATTTAAATAAATATATATTTTTTTGTTATTAGTTTATGTATTTGTGTTATGTAAAAAATAAAAATTAAAAATTAAAGTAACAATTAGCACCACATTATCATTGAAATGTATTATAAATAATATCTCGTACAATCATGTATGGTATATATAATTATACTAGATATAGTCAGTACTAATGTCGATTGTCATTGTATATTTCTTCTATAATTACTTCGCCCCTCCCTCACTCCAATATAATTTTTTTGTCTGCGCATCTCATACTTTCTTTTTTATACAAGAAAAATTTGACAGATTCTATACTTACAATTTCCATCAAATTTCCCTCTCCATTGTTGGGTATTTATATAGTAAATGTGTATTTAAAGATTTCAAACATGTTACTAAACTTAAATCATATTTGAGATGTTGTGAAGATAAATATTATTTTTTTTGAAAGGTATAATAGTGGTATATTAATGGATAAACTGAATAATAGAGTCAGGAGGGACAGAGTTCCAGTACATAGGTTGTTCCTGATCAAAAGCTAACGAAGCTAAAGTATGAGTATGAAAGTTAAGAGTTCTAGAAATATAACTTAAAGAACAATGCGTGAATAACGATATAGCTGTCCTACATTGGTCCACAATGATCCCAATATAGGAATAGTTAGCCGTTGGGATTGAATGTAGAGCATTCCGTAACTCCAAGCAGTCTGTTAAAATATCCACCTCCATGATATCCCGATTCTTGAGCCAAGATAGCGCCTCTTTGCACGCTAGCGCTTCCGCCATAACAGCCGAGAAAGCACCCGAAAACTTTCCACTTGTCGCAGCCACGAAGGTGCCGTGATGAGAGAGGAGCACCACCTCATACGTAGCTTCTCCGGTGTCTGGTCTGTAGCCTGCATCGACGTAGCACCTTGGTATTTCGCTGCCACTTGCCGCATCCACCACGGCAGCCGGCGGTGCGCATGGCGGTCGTCGTGTCCGCTGGTAGGCGTGCATGGCCGCCACTGCCCGTCGCCATGTCTGTTGAGGCCGTGGCAGGGCATGCTCCCACACCGCAACATTGCGGGCATGCCAAATACTGTATAGCACTGCTACAGCTAAACCACATTGCTCCTCTGTCAAGATATTAAAAATTCCAATAAGCCATGTCGATAAAGAATGTGTAATTATATTAGTAACAGGCAACCCCGACATATTCCATAATAACTTTGAATAATCACATAAAATTAATGCATGCATGGCATTCTCTTGCGTTATTCCACACATCGGGCAAGCCGGGTCGACTTCAACACGTTTGATAATTAAATTATCCGTAGTGGGTAGTACGTATATCACAAACTGCTCTCCACAAGAAGGTTTTCCATTTGGGGGCACCTTTTGTAACACCCCGAAATTTTGAAACTTTTAAAACTTATATAATAAAGGTGAATTCTTATTAAATCCCAAAACCAAACATAAGAGTGCGGGGTGCTATGCCACATCTGTGCTGGAGAACTCAGATGCACAGGCTAAACTAACTAAATATCCTCAAAGCAATGTCAATACATAATCATGGCACGCAGGCCGAAAGGGAAACTAACTAATCTACGCTTCGGATCTCTAGCGCGCTCCGGGGTCTACTCGTCTGTGCATGAAAGCCAAATATATCTGTTCAACGAATGATGCTGGTAACCCACTCTAACGCGTTGAAATACAATATAGGTAAATACATATATATATATATATATATATATATATATATATATATATATATATATATATATATATATATATATATATATATATATATATATATATATATATATATATATATATATATATATATATATATATATATATATATATATATATATATATATATATATATATATATATATATATATATATATATATATATATGAAAACCATTTTGAAGCAGGAAGATATATACTTAGGAGACTCTAGCTTTAAAACCAGGGATAGACTCGACAGATAGGGATTAACACATTAAACAATGATAAATAGTTATATAGAGACAATATCATAAAGAACAGGTATCTAAGGTCACAGTTCACTTTCAAATCATTCACATCATCATTCAATCATCATTCAAGTCATACAAGCACACTTTGGTGGCGCCACGGGACTAATCGCATGCCCCTCACATGAGGGTTAGCGCGTATCGCTCTAACACCGCAGCACCCTACCTCATACCACGGCATGAAGGGGTTGATCGCAACCAACCGTATAGACCGTTGACGATTTCAACGGCGGATCACAGCCCTACACACCGCTGACGCACTCAGTCGGTGGACTGTGATCCTCTTTAGGGGACTGCGACCCTACACATCGCTTGACGAAATCAGTCGGTGGGTCGTAGTAGATCAAAGCCCTACACACCGCCTGAGGGACTCATTCGGTGGGCGATGATCTTCGGAGACTACGACCCTACACACTGCTGGCCCATACACTCGGTGGATCGCAGCCGACCGTAACCCTACACACCGCCTGATCACTCATTCGGTGGGCTATAGCCTTCCTCGGGCTAATGGCCCTACACACCGCCTGGCGCGTCCAGTCGGTGGACCATAGCACACGAGGCCCATGTGGACCGCAACCCAAGAAGTGAATCACTGACTACAGCCAGGAAAATAAACCGCAGCTCATAAGTAACCAATTTGACCGCAGCTCAGGAACACCCAATTTGATCGCAACCAAATTGGGGAATCATGCATCACATAACACATAGTAGCACGTATTAGCACATTGGGAAGGGGGAGACGTATAAATAAACTTACGTGTGATCATTCACATACTAAGAATAGTCCTAAGGGGTTCATGCATTTTCCACCTAGGCCAACGGGTTACCGATTCAACTAGCATGCAATTCCTAAGACTCTTCTATCCTACGAATGGCACCCGAAACATCAAACTAGACTCAAGCACGAAAAACGGGGTCCGTTGGGACACCACGGGGATTGGGGAACATCAAACGGGGAAGCCAAAGTCCCGGGGTGGGCGACGACCAGCGGGTAGCCGGTGGCTGGAGGGCCACCCGCCGGCGACGAATTTCCGGGCAGCGGGTGCCCGGCGGGCAGTCGCCTGCCCGCTGCCTGCGGTGTCTCTTTGGGCAGCGGGTAGGTGGCGGGTCCCCCTACCCCCACCTACCCCCACTGACTCTTTATCAAAATAAACCTCCCGGGATCCTTTGTGGAGCCCGAAATCATGCTTAGACACTTTTAAACGCAAATAACGACACCACATAGGCAATTAACGAATCAAAAGCAACAATCACATAGAACATGACCTATCATGACTCCTAAACATAATCAACACCCGAACATGTGAATTTCCACCCAAATATACCAAGAAAATCCCAATACGAAATTCATGATTCAACCTAGGGCTCTAATCATATTTAAATCACAAAATCATGCTTATCTTTAAAAATCAAGAACGTCAAGATTTATCAAGAACACCACACAATTATCAAGATCCTCTTATCATCATCAAGATCACACATAAAATCATCTCAACAATTATCAAGACCATATCACAATTATCATAGAAGATTTCACCAAGACACAAGTATAGAATAGGGAGCCAAAGAAGGAGATTGTAGCAAGGAAAATAGGTTTTGTTGAGACATGGGTTACCTCTTAGCCTTAATTAATCCTCCCTTGGCTATTAAGGTTCTTCCCTAAAATTTCCATCCGATTGATCTCCTTAGGCTTGGTGGTGGGGGAACCCCTTGGGAATACTTTTTTGTAATATAACTATGGTGGTAAGGGTTCTAATGCTTTCTAATCCCCTATTTATGGCATCAGGAACCCTAATCGTAATCTGAATAGTAAAGGCCTACTTTCTACATTCCTAATAGATAATTAGGTCTAGGACTCCTAATTAGAATCTGATTAGTAAAAGGTTTACTCTTTTTATTCCTAATAGGCTTAAAGACTCTAGTTTAGGCAAGGGTCCATGATCCATGGTGGACCACATTAATTAATTAAAGGGAATCCTAGCCAAATTAAATCATTTTTAATTATTATTAACGGAATTAATTAAATAATTAATCCGAGATTGAAGGCCGTAACACGGGGTGTTACACCTTTAGTTTCCACAGTGTAACCCATTTATCAAAAGCACCTGGGTTATGCTCATAATCCTCTTTAATCTGCCTATAGGCATTCTTAACCGAATATACTTATATACCCCATTTGATTACCCTTTCCAATATCATGTGTCTTCATAATCTGGGCTAACAGGAATCATAGCAATGCGAGCCACATCCTCATGGATAAATAAATCTGCTAAAATATGGGGATCCCAGGTATTGGTTTGCTAGTCAATCAAACCTGCAACATGGGCATTTCGTAGCTCCTGCGGCATTATTATTTGGATCAGCGGGTTGGGATTATCTGGTAGCCAGGGATGACGCCATATCAATGTTTTAGCGTCATTCCCAATCCGTCTCCTCACCCCCGAACAAACCATTCCATGTGCAGCCATTATACTCCTCCAACAAAAACTCAGGTAGTTCCCTATAGTGGCATCAATAAAAGAAGTATTAGGGTAATATCTCGCCTTATATATCCTTGCTGCTAAAGTACTGGGATTCATAAGGAAATGTCATGCCTGTTTCCCTAGCATGGCCAAATTAAAAGCCCGTAAATCTTTAAACCCCAAGCCACCATACTTCTTAGGGATGCATAATTTATCCCATGCCTTCCAATGTATTCTCCTTTCAGCACCAGTTCCCCACCAATACCTATTCATGGTTCTCTCAATAGATGTGCAAACTGTTTCATGTAGCAAAAAAACACTCATGGAAAACGTTGGCATAGATTGAAGCACACTTTTCAAGAGTACCTCCTTACCAGCCTGAGAGAGCAACTTCTTACTCCATGAACCAATTCTTTGCCTGATCTTGTCCTCCACATAGGAAAAAACAACCCTCTTATTTCTGCCTATAAAAGATGATAAGCCCAGATACTTCCCAAAATTAGCAGCCTGGTCCACCCCTAGACATGCTGCCACCTCCCCCCTTATGTCCTCATGAGTGTTCCTGCTAAAACATATACTGGATTTGTCATAATTCACTTTTTGACCAGATAACTTCTCATACCGTTGCAAACACTGTTTGATTACACCGACCTCCTGGATATTAGCTTTGAAGAACAAGAGACTGTCATCCGCGAAAAAAAGATGTGATACTGGGGGTGCACCTCTTGCCACCCTACAACCATGTATAGCACCCTCCATCTGCGCCTTCTGTAATAGCATGGAAAGCCCCTCTGCACATATAATAAACAAATAGGGAGATAGGGGATCTCCTTGTCTGAGCCCGCGGGTAGGCGCTACCTGTCCTCCAGCCACGCCATTCACCATTATCGTATAGTTTACGATCGTGACACAGAGCATAATAAGTTTCACCCAGCGCTGATCAAATCCCATGGCACACAACATTTTCTGTAAAAAAGGTCATTCCATTCTATCATACGCCTTTGACATGTCGAGTTTTAGGGCACTCCATCCTGCTAACCCATATTGCTTTCTATTCAAATAATGTCCCACCTCCGCTGCGACCAGGATATTATCCGTGATTAGCCGCCCTGGTATAAACGCACTCTGGGATTCCGAAATCAGGTCCCCCATAAGCGGTTTCATCTTGTTGGTTATCATCTTAGCCACTACCCTGTATATAACATTACTGAGAGCAATCGGTCCCATGTTCGCCACCGTTTCCGGCACATTTTTCTTCGGGATTAATACAATATTAGTATCATTTAAGCTTTCAGGAAATATGCTTGAATTCAAACAGGTTGTTATAAACTCAGACACATCCTCCCCTACCACCTCCCAGAAATGCTGATAAAAGCCTGGATTCATTTCATCCAGCCCAGGTGCTTTGTCAGGGTACATTTAGTTAATTGCCTCTTTCACATCTTCGGGTCCAAACAGACGCAACAAAGATGCATTTTGATCATGAGATATCTGTGTCATAAAATCATCAAACAATACATCATCACAAGTAGAATTCTCAGTTGCATAAATATCCCGAAAATAGTCTAGTATGACAGAGCACATATTATTCCCTTCCACCCACATGCCAGCATTATTTTTAATTCTACTAACAGTATTCTTCTTTTTACGAGCAAAGGCATACCTGTGGTAGAATCTCGTATTCGCATCTGCATCACGAAGCCAATGTTGCTTCGCTCGCTGTCTCCAGAATACATCCTCCTGCGCTTCCAGCTGGGCTAAGAGCATATCAATCTGATGAAACTCGGCCAATGCGGCCGAGTCCCTCCTGTTCCTGATAATCCCCTGTCTCTTCCTCAATTGTCCAATTCGCTCTCCAAACTTTTATGAAAACCCTCACCGCCCCACCTCATCAACCTCTCTCTACACTGCTGCTGACAATTCAGCAACCCCTCAACCCTCCCATTCTACCAGGCCGACACCACCACATCCCTACACCCTTTGTCATGGAGCCATGCCATCTCAAACCTTAAACCCCTCGAAACCCTTCCCCTTCGCATGCATGGTGCATCCATACTGAGGAAGAGAGCCGAGTGATCCGAGGGTCGAGCTATAATATTCTCCACCTCCACATTCTCATTCATACCACACCAGTCAGCCGTGGCTAAAACTTTATCAAGCATCTCCTCAATCCAGTTCTCCGTTCCTCTACTCTTCTCCCAGGTAAACTGATGGCCCCTCATAGGTAACTGCATTAGACCACAACCATCCAGAGTCTCACCAAAGCCCCGTAGGAGATTATCCGAGTATGGATTCCCCCCTCTCTTCTCATACTGAAATAGGAGATTATTAAAATCCCCTATCACCACCCAAGGCAACAAGGATCTAGTCTTCAAAGTATCCAATAACTCCCAGGACTCCCACCTTCTATTACGATTCGGGTTTCCATAAAAACACGTCATACGCCACTGCTTACCACTTTCGGCCCTAACCTCCACATCCACATGATTCTTAGAAAAGCTCAACAAACTGGCCGTATTATTCCTCTTCCAAAACAGAGCAAGCCCACCACTAAAACCGTCATTATCTACACAAAATAAACCTTCATACCCAAGCGTGACACGGAGCCTCTCTGCATGTGTCCGTGCCACCATGGTTTCCATTAAGAACACAAACTCAGGCTTCTTACGGGACACTATGTCCACCACCTGTCGAACTGTTCGTGGATTGCCCAAGCCACGACAGTTCCAACTTAACGTACTCATGAGGATGGGCGGCACTGAGAACCAAATCCTGCCATACACAAGTTTTTTGACACATCATTCATTGCAACATCACCATCCCCCAAGGCCAACTGCCCTTGCTGCCCTTCCTGTAGCTGTCTGCGACGTTTTCTGGTCGCCACCACAACTCCACCACACGGCAACACCCCTACCGAAGCCCCACCACCACCCCGGCTTCCCGTCGATCTCCCCCTGTCACACTCCACACTGCCCGGCTGGGTAACCGGCATAGGTAGCGGCTTCCCTCCAACCGAAATTAGCCAACTTCCGCCCACCTCTATCGGAGCGCCCCGGCTGCCCCATGCTCTCAAATCAGCCCCATACGAATATTTTTCTACCAGAATGCGACTTTCCCGGGCCTTCAAACAAAAAGTATAAACATGTCCCATGAGCCCACAATAGAAACAGAATTTGTGTAGCAGTTCATACCTAAATGTCACCCAACAAGTGGTCTTGTCTCTCTTAACTAGCTTCATACATCTCCTCAACGGTTTGTCTACCCCAATCGAAACCCGAATACAATAGAACGTTAACCAGGGGGCACCAACAAACCTTTCATCATGCTTAAAAAACGTACCAATAAAGTTACCTGCTTGCTCAAGGACCTTTTGTGACGTGTAACCCATTGGTAGTTCATGCAGCTGAACCCACATATCAATAGTATTGAGCGGCACTTCACACCCCCCACAACTTCTCGACACACAAGGGTGTTACTCTCAAAAGCCCACGGCCCCCCATCCAAAACATACTCCATATCCGTTTTATGATAGAACACAAATAGGAATAGCCGCGGTTGAATTTCAGTTACGTGTACACCCCTGACCGGCTGCCACACGGATGCCAGCACTTGCCGCATATATACTCAAGCTTAACCATCTTCGCCGTGAGAAAACGCCTCACGACCGCCCAGGAGACCTCCCCGTCGACCTCCACCTCCCCTACGCCATCACCGTCCGGCATAAACTCCTCCCCCTCCTCCTCTAACGCCATGTCCGCTCGACCGCCTCATCAGACGGTGCTGCTGCCATGTCGCTGTGCTGATCGGCCATCCCGTCGGTAAAAGCACCGGCAAGAACCGGACAAAGAAGCAGAAAACTCGTGTGAAACCCTAGAAACCCTAGAGATGAAGGCAAAACCCTAGGAATCCTAGAGAGAGATTCCTGTCAAAGGAATATTATTGACTGAAATACAAATTGATAAATATTATTTTAAATTTAGAGAAATTTAATTAAATATTATTTAATATTTGAGAAATGAGGAGAAAGAGAAATATCTCCTGGATTAACTTTATGAAAGATTTTGAGGAGAGAGAAGAATCTCTAAGATCTACTTTACAAAGAATTAAACATAAAATAAAAGAGCAAATACCAATTTTGGTCCCATGAGTATTGACAAAATGACAGTTTTGGTCCACATATTTAATTCATACTAATTTTCATCCAGACTATTGTTTTAGTACCAATTTTCATCCACAACTATTGTTTTAGTGTCAAAATTCATCACACCGATCACCCCTTCGTTTATGACATGCCGAAATATGAAATTATTAAGGGTAGTTTCGTGCTTTTCAAATTAGGATCCCTAGTTGAGTATGAGTAAAGGGATTTAAGCCCTAAGAACTATCCCAATTCGCAGTTTTCCTCCTCAAATTAAGGTAGAATGAGGAGAAGAACTGCGAATTGGGATCGATCTTAGGGCTTAAATTCATTTATTTATGCTCAAATTGGAATATTAAGTTGAAAAGGACAAAAATGTCCTTAAAAGTTTTAGATTTCAGGATGTCTTAAAATAATAGTTGTGGATTAAAATTGATACTAAAACAATAGTCATGGATGAAAATTGGTAGGAATTAAACATGTGGACCAAAATCATCATTTTGCTAATACTCATGGGAAAAATATTGGTATTTGCTCTAGAATAAAAACCAAAGACCTAAAACCACAAAGTAAGACAGAAAAGTTAGAAGAGTCAATTCACTCTTTGGTTCACTTTTCGTCTCACTGTACTCTTTCACTCTCATACGGAATGTATATACGTACGTGATGTATATAAACCATTGACCATTCGGATGGTTATGTATGCATGACTCACCAAATTCATTTGGAATTTGAATTGTTGGTTTTGACAGTGCAAAAACACACTATTGTACGTGTGTGTGTGTATATATATATATGGAAAAAAAAATCAAATCAAATAAAATCAAACGTCTAAAATTAGTAATTCAAATTTGAAAATTAGATTATCAATAAGATGGGATGATATCCATTTTTAATTAGAGAATAGGGTTTTTCAAATATATTATAGTTGTATTTTAAAAAGTTATCAAAAAAATATTAACTATGATTTTGATTCTCATTCGTAGTGTGTAAACCTATAAACCAAACACCCAGGAATTAGACGAGGTTATGTATCAATCCTTACAGGGCGTTTGGTTGAAGGGAATTTAAATTCTCTTCCCACTTAATTCCCACATAATTCCAAAGGCCAAAAAATTCCCACATAATTTCAAAGGCCACAAAATTCCCTTGTTTGGTTGAAAGAAATTGCAGTTCTCTCATTTTCATGGAATTAAAATCCCATGTTCCCTCATGGGATTTTAATTCCTGGATTTTAGGAAGAAAAAAAAAATAGTGATGGGTCAAAATTACCCCTCCCATTTTTATGAATCTACAATATAAAAATTATGTATCTACAGTATAAAAATTATGAATTTACATTATAGAAATTGTGGATATATAACCGTGCCCACATTGCAAGGTGGGCACATGTTCACAGCATAATTTGCCTGTTGAGGGTGGCCGTCAACTCCCGACCACCCTCATTTAATACTATTTCTTTCTTTTTTTTTTCTTTGTTTTATGGGGACCACCCTTATTTAATACTATTTCTTTTTCTTTTTTTTTTCTTTGTTTTCTCCCCATTTTTTTATATGGCTCCTAAAATCTTGTGCAAAAATAAAACTATTGAAGATGCTCTAACATTTAAACTCATTTTTAATATATTGAAGATTCATATTTAATAAGATTTTGATTGGATAAATAGTTTTTATTTTTTCAAATTAAAGCTCAAACCGGCAAGAAAAACGTAGTGTAATTAGAGTTTGATAAGATTAATAAGGATATGGAATATTTATCCAATATTTAATATTATTTTTATGTCTTTTCAAAATAGCTTTTATTTAGTTTGTTTTACTTGTATTTCAACTCCTTTAATTTTTCTGTAACTAAAGAGAGATAAAAGTAATTGTCAAAATATATTTTCTAAAATGTATTAGGCTATTCATGAGTTCTCAA
Organism: Ipomoea nil; assembly: GCF_001879475.1. Taxonomy (NCBI): domain Eukaryota; kingdom Viridiplantae; phylum Streptophyta; class Magnoliopsida; order Solanales; family Convolvulaceae; genus Ipomoea; species Ipomoea nil. The sequence continues at coordinate 2,541,870 of NW_017619742.1, forward strand.
CACGCCCCCTCACGTGTGCAGTGGGTTCCTGATTTGAGATTCAGACCCATGACCTTTGGCATGGCTCTAATATCAATTTGAAGCATGTGCTCAATCTCAACTAAAAGCCTAAGCTAATAGTTGGATTGCACATTAATGGTTATATGCTCAACAGCCACCACCATCGTCGCCACCGCCACCACCATCGTCGTCGCCGCCGCCACCACCACCGCTACCGCCCCCACCACCACCACCCCACTGTAATATAATTCCTAAAGTTTATTCCTTGCCTATTCTATTCCTTATAGAATAGCATTCCTATTACTTTAAAATTCATTCTGTGAACCAAACATGGTGTAAAAGAACATGTTAGTAACTATCTTATATCTAATACCCTAATATATATAAACTGCAAAATACCTAGAGTCTAGGAGGCATTAAATTACGCCTCCTAGACGGTTCAATATCCAATACATATTAATAACTAATAAATAATGGTGCATGTATTTATAGAAACAAAACACTCCTATAAATAGTACAGAGTTGATACAGTTTATTCCACATACAAAAGCTTCTTTAAACATAAACGACGCAATTTCTATTAGAAAATCCCCTCCCAATACATCCTTGCTTATCAAGTTAATTGGCCCTCTACATACGAGGAGAGCAATACGAGTCCAGTTGGTCAGAAGTCAGAACTTATGAGGTCCTTGAATTGTGAGGAGGAAGCATAAGCAAGAGCAAAGAATATCTCTTCCATTACGAAGAGGTAAGGTTAATACATATAATAATATAGTAATATCTATTCTGATCATATGAATTGCTTATTAATAAATCAATGTTATTTTTTTCAAAACAAAAAAAATCAATGTTATTTGCTAATATATAGGATACATACATACATGCAAGTATGCAACTATTTTTATTAAGATATATTTGTATTCTCGGTATGATTAGTTATATTAGGAAGTCATTAAATAGCCTAGTCAATTAGTCTAAATTAGATTAGTCTATTAGCCTAATAGTTAGGGATAGCATTTGTATTTATATTGTTATCTTTTCCTATTATCAATCTACCATAAACAGAATTACAATCATATGGTATCAGTTAAGCGTTAGGAAAATTGCGTTTTCTCTCCCCGTTCATCCATGGCTACGAACTCGTCTGAGCACACGATGAGTGCCGCTACCACTGCTTCGCCTGCCACCATCGCGCCCAACCATCTCACCTCCGCACATCATTTTGTGTCAATAAAGTTGACAAGTTAACACGGAATTATCTCTTTTGGCGTACGCAGCTCGTTCCATTCCTCTGGGGTCAAGGATTGCTCGGCTACTACGTCGATGGAGGAACGCCGTGTCCACCGGCGATGCTTGCTGTCGTGCCTGCCACCGCCGCCAGTACCTCTGACGAAGCAGCATCCATGGCAGTCAACCCCGCATTTTCTGCCTGGATTCAACAAGATCAGTCGATCTTATCCCTTTTGATCTCCTCTCTCTCCGAGGAGGTCATGTACCTAGCAGTTGGCCGCTCCACCACAAGGGAAGTTTGGCGTTCCATTGAAACGGCGCTTGGCTCGGCAACCCGCGTGCGCTGTCTGAATATCCTCGCGCAATTCCAATCACTTAGGCAAGGCGATCAAACTCCGGCCGAATATCTTGGCCGTGCCCAGTTGCTTGTTGAGGATCTCGCGCAAGCCGGTCGGCCTATGTTTCTTGATGAACAGAACTTGTACGTGTTTAGGGGTCTCCGGTAGGAGTTCAGGGCGATGGCATCCACCTTGGCGGTTTCCGGTAATCCCGTAAATCTGCCTCAACTTTCTGATTATCTTCAAGCTCAAGCCTTCATCCACTCAGATAATTTCTCGCCGGGTATGGCTGCTGGACATCCGACGGTGATGATCGCGAATCGGCAGAATGGGGGCCGGCAGACTCGTGGCGGCAACCGTGGAGGACAGTGGCAGGGTCGTGGCCGTGGTCGAAATGGTCGCGGACGTGGTGGCTCCCCTCGCTGTCAGATTTGTCGTTCGCACGGGCATACCGCCGTGTTTTGCTTCTGGCGTTACACCGATCAACCCCCACCGCCGCAGGCCAATCTGGCCGTGAGCCAGGACGCCGGTCCACCGCCGAACGCTGCATCTTAGTTTCCCGACACTGGCGCGAGTTCCCATGCAACTCCCGATCCCACCATGATGTCACACTCCGAGGATTACTCCGGCAATGATGTCCTCCGTGTTGGTAACGGTACAGGTTTGAGTATTTCTAGTGTAGGTTGTGCAACGATTCCATCAGTTTCTAAATCTCTAAAAATGTCAAATATATTGCATGTGCCTAGTTTATCGGTTCCCTTATTGTCTTGTAATCGGTTTGCCACTGACAATAATATCTTTTTTGAGTTTCATCCAACTTACTTTGTTGTGAAGGACTGCATAGCCAAGGGGGTGCTGCTTAAGGGTCCCAGTGTGGGTGGTCTGTATTCCCTATCTATGCCACGGTCTCACTTGGCGTTTCTGTCAGCCCGGACCACGTCTACTATTTGGCATTGTCGTCTAGGCCACCCGCATGCTCGTGTCCTCCAACATGCGCTCAAGTCCTGTCCGGTTTCATCCCACAAATATGGTTCTCCAAGTCTTTGTTCGGCATGTCAGTTGGGCAAATCCAATCGTCTTCCTTTAGCTCGAATAAATTACACTAGTCATGCTGTTTTAGATCTAGTGTACTCAGACATTTAGGGTCCTGCCCCCGTTATTTCTGCTGATGGTTTTCGCTATTTCGTGTTGTTCGTAGATGATTATAGTCGTTTCTGTTGGTTTTATCCTCTTCGTGTAAAAACCGATATATATAAAGTGTTTGACGTTTTTCGGGCCATGGTAGAGCGCTTGTTTTCCCGTTCTATCAAGGCCATTCAGTCTGACTTAGGGGGCGAGTATCGTCGGTTGCATACTTTATTTGACACTCTCGGGATTGTCCACAGGCAATCCTGTGCTTATACCCACGAGCAAAATGGCCGTGTGGAGCGTCGCCATCGACACATTGTCGAGACCGGCCTTTCACTCTTAGCCAGAGGGTCCGTTCCCTTAAAGCATTGGGATTCCGCTTTTGAAACGGCCACTTACCTTATAAATCGTCTCCCGTCATCCGCTATTCAATTTAACACTCCATATTCCATGATCTACAAAAAGCCGCCCACATACACGTTTCTTCGAGTTTTTGGGTGTCTATGCTTTCCTTACCTTCGTCCATATAATCGCCACAAAATTGAGTACCGGTCTGCTCCATGTGTATTCTTAGGTTATCCTGCGTCTTTTAAGGGATATCGTTGTTTAAACCTTTCCACTGGAATGATGAGAAATTCCATGCCGTATGACGCGCGGGAATGATGAGAAATTCCATGCTCTCCACACGCTTACCACTACTGCCGATCCTACCTGTTATACCCAGGCTGTGGTTCATCCTCAGTGGCGGGATGCTATGGACCAAGAGTTCAATGCTTTGCTCCACAACAAAACTTGGGATCTTGTTCCTGCTAAACCCGGCATGAATGTTATTGGCTGTAAGTGGGTATACCGCACCAAGAAGAAAGCTGATGGGTCCATTGACCGCTATAAAGCCCGTCTAGTGGCTAAAGGCTTCAACCAGGTGCCAGGGGAAGACTTTTTTAATACCTTCAGTCCGGTTGTGAAGCCAACAACTGTTCGCCTTCTATTTTCTTATGCGGTGTCCCGTGATTGGACTGTGCGACAATTAGATGTCCACAATGCCTTCTTGAATGGGCACTTGGCTGAAACTGTCTACATGCGGCAGCCACCGGGATATGAAGAGCCTGTTCATCCTGATCATGTCTGTCACCTCCGCCGTTCTTTATATGGCTTGAAACAGGCACCACGTGCCTGGTTCAAGCGTCTTCATGATTTTTTGCTTAGTGCAGGATTCTCAGCATCAGGGACTGATGTATCTCTCTTTTACTACTCTGCTGGCACGGCCATGGTCTTTCTCCTTGTCTATGTCGACGACATCCTTATGATGGGGAATGATCCTGCTCTAATTGACTCTATTCTCCACCGCCTTGCAGCTGTATTCAAAATCCGGGATCTGGGCAAACTGACTTTCTTTCTTGGCATTGAGACTCTATTTGTGGACGGGACTCTATTGCTTTCTCAACGACGGTACATGAGTGATCTCCTTAATCGTGCAGGTATGACTGATTGCAAGCCTCTTTCCACTCCTGCTTCTACGACAAAGCTTGTTACTCCATCTGATGAGGTATATGACAATCCTACTCAATATCGGCGTTTGGCGGGTGCTTTGCAATATCTCACTATTACACGCCCTGATCTTTCATATGCGGTCAACAAACTATGCCAGTTTATGCATGCTCCTACACTCGAACATTGGGGTCTTTTGAAACGTGTATTACGCTACGTTAAAGGCACCTTACATTATGGACTGCGTTTTTCACGTTCGTCCTCTTCTGCCATTCATTCCTACTCCGACTCAGACTGGGCGGGGTGTCCTATTGATCGCAAATCCACTAGCGGCTATGCCATTTTTCTCGGTGATAATTTAGTTTCCTGGGTCTCCCGCAAGCAACGCACCGTTGCTCGCTCATCCACTGAGGCCGAGTACAAAGGGCTTGCTGATGTAGCAGCTGAAGTTACCTGGGTTGTCTCTCTCCTTCGTGAGCTTCAGTTGCATCCAGTCACCCCACCAACTCTTTGGTGTGACAATCTCGGAGCTACTTATCTTTGCGCTAATCCTATTTTCCACGCCAGGACAAAGCACGTGGAAATTGATTTTCACTTTGTTCGAGACAAAGTTGCTGCAGGGGATTTTCTAGTCAACTTTGTGTCCACGAAGGACTAGCTAGCCGATATATTCACCAAGCCGCTCCCGGCTCCACGTTTTGCGGCTCTTCGTGACAAGCTTAATGTTGTAGCCCTCCAACCTTTAGCTTGAGGGGGTGTATTAAGATATATTTGTATTCATGGTATGATTATTTATATTAGGAAGTCATTAAATAGCCTAGTCAATTAGTCTAAATTAGATTAGTCTATTAGCCTAATAGTTAGGGATAGCATTTGTATTTATATTGTTATCTTTCCCTATTATCAATCTACCATAAATAGAATTACAATCATAATTTCGAGGGAGGATGTTGTTCAATATCGGTAGGGGTGGAAATAGGCCGAGCCGAGCCGAGCTTTAGAAAATTAGGTCTGGGCCTGTTACAAAAATCTAAAGCCTAGGCCTAGGCCTAAGCCTGTATGTAGGCTTTTTGTTAGGCTCAAGCCTGAGCCTACAATTGGCCTGAAGCCTTTTTAAAAGCTTGTTTAATATTTAGGCAATTGAAAAGGCTTCAAAGTAATTCATACTTTGAGCCTATTTAAAGCCTACATGTTAAAATTTTCAAAAAAAAAAAAAAAAAAAAAAAGCCTACATGTTAAAACTTTTTTAAAACTTTAATAAGTATATCTAAATAATTTAAGAAACATACCTAATATAAAACTAATATATAATTACATAAGTATATCCACACAATGTAAATATAATAGCATTAAATATAAAATAAAATAAAACAAGTCACGGTTACAACATGCTCGTTAATATGTTTAGAAATAAATTGAGGTTACACACACACACACACACACACATATATATAGGCCAGGCTGTAGGCCTGAAGGCCGAGCCTAGTAAATATAGGCCTGTTTAGTTTAATAGGCTTTCGAAATTGGCTCAAGCCTGACCTTTTTACTAAACGAGCTAGGCCTAGGCAGGCCTTAATTAGGCCCGGACATAGACCCCTACAAGGGGCCTGGCCTATTCCCACCCCTAAATATCGGGGTACTTTTGTTGAAGGCAAAGTTTATTCCATTATGAACTTGTTAGGTAATATTATTTGCTATGGTAATACTATTAACCTTCCATTTAAAGTTTATATGACCTGTTATCTATTAGGAGTCATAGAGCAGCTAATTATCTACTCCTATATGAAAGACTGCTTTATAAGTAATATTCTGCATTTTTAAGTGTTTTTGCAGGTCATATTGATTGATCTGAAAAAAAAAATAGTTTTTAAAATGATGATTTTCAATTATCTACACTGTAAAAAGTAGGCGATTGTAGGAATGCTGTTTTGGTGCATTTTATTGCTTTTTAAGTGTTTTGCAGGTAGATGAAACAAATTGAAGTAATTTAATATCTAAAAATGTATGTTTATGAACTTCATTTTTCTTTGGTTATTATATACAAAGTCTTATCTTTTTACTATTTCATCAGCTTAATCTATTATTATATAGCCATCAATAGAGTTAGGGTGGGTTATATATTTTCAGATATGATCTTTATAAAGCAACCTTTTCATAACGATTTGTTTATTATACTCCCGAGAGTGTTAGTTTAGGAGATGATCTTAATTCTCTAATGATAATTACAATTAGATAGGCTAAAATAACATGAATTAGTTATGGCAAGCACCTTACCTCAGTTTGTTATGCTATCAATACATCATGTACATGTTTCATTATTTTGAGTGTATGACAAAGACTTATGCAGACTCTATAACAAAGTAGTTATTGAGTGATAGATGAAATAGTTAAGATTTTTATCTAACCTTAAATGAAAATTTAACAAGAAAATATTCTAAAATTACCGAATCTTATGATCTCCTATGCCTATGTATCAATCATGGACGACGAATTAATTTACAGCAATCTTGGTCCGCATGTACATACAATGATGTTTCACACTCCAATCTTGAGCTGTATTCCTTGAATTTGTTTCTATAGTAGTTAGATCTGTAAATCAAATCAATGTTGCAAAAATCGCCGCCTAGGAAGGTCGAAATCGGCCTCCTTCGCGGCCGGGCGGCCGCCTAGCCGGTTGAACCGACGATTTTTTTTTTATAGGGTTTAGGGGTTAAAAACTTTGCGAACGCATCACTTTTGACTTGGTTGTCCGTTTTGGACAATTTTTTTTTTTCAAATCGCGTATTTTTTCAAGATCTACCAACCGCAAACAGCCAAAGGCAGTTTGCCCCACCAATTTCTCAAAAAAAATGCTTCTTTTGCTCTTAATTTTAGTTTTTTTATGTATTTACATGGTTTCAACAATATTTTGAATAATTTTATAGACACTTAAATAAAGAGTTTGTAAGAAAAAACGATGAGAACTTATATTTTATTAGTCAATTTTGATAATTTTTAATTTTTATTTTTTGAAACCTTGAATCAAATAGTTATGGTTTAGATCCTTGAATTAATTCTTTTTTACCCGTAGAAAATAAACAAAAATTACTGTTTATTGATGGAAGCTCTTATCGCCATGGTTCCAAAGTTTTTTGCTCCGATCATCTAGTTGCTACTTGCTATGGCGGTTTTTTGAGGAGTTGTTCATCTCCGCTCTTCGAATGCTGATTTTGAGAAATCAACAAACTAATAGCAGTTCATACGGAAATTAAAACAATGGAATGGGAGAGGATGAACAGATTTCAAATTGGGTAGAGTGTAGTTGTTCTCGAAGATGTGAGAGCTCAGCGCATCAAATTGAAAGGCGAAATGGTGAAGAATGGAAAAATGTTCTGAAACGGGTTGTATGGCCTTCAACATTTTGGCTCATACATCCCAATTTCATTATTTACACTGTTGATTAACCCATTATAAATTAGTCTCTGCATATATATATATATATATATATATATATATATATATATATATATATATATATACCCATCTTAATATTTAATTTGGTTACATCTTTTATTTTGATTATTAATTATGTCTCCTTGCGATGTTATTTGCATGTATATTATACATTTGTTATTATAATTAAATTTTCATAGTATAAAATAAAGGGTTCCTACATAAATTTTTTTAAAATGAATAAATTTTTGGTGGAAATTTTCAACAAATATTACCTGTTAATTTATTTATAAATTTTTTTTGTTCTATACTTTCTCAAACATTTTCAACCCAAAGAATCTAAGCCCAGGGGTGTTAGCGAACAGAGCATTCGGCAAACTACTCGTGTTCGTGTTCGATAAGTGTTCGTTTATGTTCGTTTGTTAAGGTAAACGAACCATTAACAAACAAAAATTAGAGCTCGGTTAATAAACGAACAGAGTTTGAACATGTGTATGCTTGTTTGTTAAGAGATCGTGAACAAGCTCGTTTAGTGTTTGTTTAATAATGTTCACGAACATGAACGTAAATTATTTAGTTATGTGATTTGTGAAATACAGAGTTCAACAATTGAGAATATGAACATATAGCTCTATAATTATGAAAATATATTTATAAAATTATGAATTTATAGTATAAATTTTATGAATCTACAGTATAAAAATTATGAATTTAGACCCGTGTGCACCACACGGTTGCACAACATAATTTGCCGAAATCTTCAAGCCCTTCACGGCCCAAAACAATTCAGCCATATTAAATCCATGCCAGGATTTGTGGCCCAAAATACATACTGAAAGCTAAGGGCCCAAATTTAAATTAGGCCCAAATACAACCATAGTGACTAATACAATTAAAACACACTACAGAACACAATTGCGTCCGCTGTAGCACTGGTTAATTCAAAATTGCATTGAATCTGGGTTCGAACCCCAGCAGCGGAAATCTTTTTGTTGTTTACTTATTTCAGTAAATTGATTAGATATATACTTAAAATAGGCTACATTACCTACATAACACAATTTCTTTTGTTGTAGCCCTGGCTAATTCTTAATTATTTTTTTCTTTATTTTGGTAATTTAGTTATTCGTATGTAAATTAAAAGCAAATCATGAAGTATGATCAGTTCAGTTGTAGCAATAAATGCTTCTTAATTAATTTGAATCCAGGTTTAAAGTCTAGCAACGAAAATGTTTGTAATGTTTAAACTTATTTTGGTAGTTTAGTTATTTGTAAATACATTAAAATTAAATCATGAAGCATGATCGGTTCCATTGTAGCACTAGTTAATTCTTAATTAATTATTTAATTTGAATTCAGGTTCAAGACTCTGCAAAGTCTGCGACATAGTTACTAGTTAAGATAAACACAAACTTATTTGTTTGTAGCCGTTGCTCCAGTTAGCCCTTCAAAGCTTGTATTAAAGGTGTAACCCTCTTTACCATATATTCCTAATAAGTCTTGTTTATTAGGGTTAGGGTATCTAATCTATCTTAAAATTGTATTAATGTTTTATAATTTATAACTAACTTGGTAGCTCCCCTCTCAATTTTGACATTTTTTGAACATAAAAAGTTGAACATGACCATGATGACTTGCTTTTCCTAATAACTTTCTTTTCTAATAGGTCATTTATTTTATTCTTACAATATTCAGGTAATTATTTGGATTAGTCTAACTTTAGTAGGTATGTTATTTTCATCAAAATCTGGTTCATATGGAAGACTACGGCAATAGGTTCAGCAATGTACGGTGGTTTTCGGATACATATGGTGCATGGGTTGTAGCAGCGAATGGTGATTTCATGGCAAAAACAATGACTTGTAGGGAGGCCCTTCCGTAGTTGAAGAATAAATTGTTATTAAACATTCATTTTGAGTCTGATTGTTTGAATCATGTTTATGCCCTCACGGGCAGGTAGTATATATTGTCTTTCTTATGTTGGGTCAGTCGTAAACGATTGTCGTTCTACTTTGAGCTTGTTAGGGTCATGTCGTATAGTTCACATTAGTCAATCTGCGAATCAACTTGCTCATGCTCTTAGACCATCTCCAACCATCTACACTAAATTTTACATCAGAAATAATATTCCCAGCATATTCTTACACCAAATTTTTTCATCTCTAACCCATTACAAATTCTTCACCAAATTTTATTCCTACACCCTCATAAAGTTTATATTTATACTTTTATTATTTTAACAAAATTAATAGTTGTAATTTAATAAATTAAACTTTAATTATATTTTATGTAATTTTATTTTTAATTAAATTATATTTAATATTATTTTTGTTTTAATCGTCTTTCTTTCAAATGATATAATTTTATTTTAATAACAATATACAATTTATGATGCTGACCTAGGAGATTATTGAATTTAAGTATGTTTAAAGTAGTTTTAATTAAGCTTTATGTGTTTGCTTTAAATTAAGTATGTAATTTGCTTTAATTTTGTTATAATTATGCTTTTATGTGTTTTTATTTTTAATTAATCTATGTTCAATATTAGACTTGTTTTAATCATCTTGATGATAACTTTCAAATGATATAATTCATTTTTAATAATATAAAATTTATAGTTAACAATTTAACAAAATATACAAATATATTAAAACAAAAACAAAACAAAACAAAAAGAATTTAAAAAAAAAAAGAGGAGGGGTCAAAATGAAAAAAAAAATAATAATAATAATAATAATAAGTCAGATTTGGCGCAAAATGAATAGTGTTGCACCAAATATGGCGAGAAGGTTGGGGGGATTTCACGCCAAATATGATGGAGATTTGGTGAAATGACGAGAAGGTTTGAGATGGCCTTATTACAACAATTGCTTATCGTGATGGCCCTTGTTATTGGGAGGGTGTGCTTCTTGATTTAATGCAGTGGCTTTAGTATTCGTTTCAAAATAAATAAATAATAATAATAAAACAGATTATAAAATACAACACGTTACTTTCACTGGCTTATCCACAATTGATTTGAATATTGGTTCGAACCCCAGCGCAGCGCGGTAAATGAATTATATATATATATATATATATATATATATATATATATATATATATATATATATATATTTTTTTTTTTTTTTTTTTTTTTTAAAACACACTATGTAACACATGTGCATCCGCTGTAGCACTGGTTAATTCATAATAGCTTTGAATTTGGGTTTAAATTAAACCCCAACAGCGGAAATCTTTTTGTTGTGTTTACTTATTTCAGTAAATTGATTAGATATATACTCAAAACAGACGGGGTGTTAGCGAACAGAGCATTAACAAACAAAATTTAGTGCTCGCTTTATAAACGAACAAAGTCTGAACAGTTGTAAGCTCGTTTGCTAAGATATCGTGAACAAGCTCATTTAGTGTTTGTTTAATAATGTTCGCGAAGAAGCTCGTTTGTGTTCGTTTAATATTTATTTGTATTCTCTTTGTAGTTGTGTTACTTCTTTGATTATTTTTCATGAACATATATTATTTTCTTGTTCACTAACGATTTGTGATCATGAACATGTTCATATGTTTGGTTATTAAGGATGAGGATAGGATATCTGAATTAACTGAATAATAAGTCTGTACAAGGGTGTATGTAACTAAGAGTATCAAACCTACTACAAGACAAATACTAATAATAATAGACTCTTAATACTCCCCCTCAAGCACAAGGTTGACAAAAAACAACATTGAGCTTGTCACGTAGAGTAGCAAAACGCGGACCAGGTAGAGCTTTGGTGAACACATCACGAGCTGTTCTTTAGTGGAAATAAAGTTAACCTGTAACTCCTTCTTTGAAACTTTGTCACGAACAAAATGATAGTCAATTTCCACATGCTTCGTGCAATCATGAAACAGCGGATTGGCAAAAAGATAAGTTGCACCCAGATTATTGCACCAAAGAATAGGAGGCACGACCAAAGAAACCCCAAGCTCACGTAACAAAGAAACGAGCCAAGTGACCTCCGCAGACACGTCAGCCAATGCCTTATACTCCGCTTCAGTAGACCAGGAAATCAGATTACCACCAAGAAAAACCGAAAAACCACTCGTAGTTTTCCTGTCATCCGGATCACCAGCCAGTCCAAATCCGAAAAAGCATGTATAGCAACAGAGGAAGATTGATGTATAAGCAAACCGAAATGAAGTGTGTATTTAACGTACCGTAACACTAGTTTGAGCATAGCCCAATGCTCAGTAGTGGGAGAGTGCATGTGCTGACAAATCATGTTCACCGCATATGACAGATCCGGTCGTTTGACCGTAAGATACTGAAGAGCCCCAAGCAAGACTTCGATACTGCGTAGGATGTTTATAAGGAGCCACAGAAGCAGACGACGACCGAGGCACAGGAACCAGAGTGGCCAAAGCTTTACAATCAACCATTCCTGCACGCTTTAAAATATCCCGCATGTACCTCTGTTGAGAAAGAAGCAAGCCATCATCCCGGGATACCGTCTCAATACCAAGAAAGAAAGACGGAGCTCCCATGTCACGAATTTTAAATTCGAAGGCTAAGTCATCAAGAAGACAAGTAACACGAGAAGCATCAGAACCCATGACAAGAATGTCATCAACATACACAAACAAATATAAACAAACAGAGTCACGAGTATAAATAAATAAGAAAACATTAGTCTTAGATGGAGTAAAGCCAACCGAAACCAAGAAAGCATGCAACCTATTGAACCAAGCCCAAGGAGCTTGCTTAAGACCATAGAGTGACCACTGCAATAGACACACATAGTCAAGTCGCGCCTTGTATTCATAACAGGGCGGTTGCTTCATGTAAACAGTTTCTGCAAGATTACCGTTCAGGAAGGCATTATGAACGTCCAACTGCCGAATAGTCCAACCACGAGAAATGACTAAAGACAAGAGAAGTCGAACTGTGGTCGGCTTAACAACGGGACTAAAAGTTTCAAAAAAGTCATGTCCAGCCACCTGATTAAACCCCTTGGCCACTAACCGAGCTTTGTGTCTTTCTATCGAGCCATCCGCCTCCCGCTTTGTCCGAAACACTCATTTTCACCCCACAACATTCATACCTGGTGTGCGACAAACCAAACGCCAAATTTTATTTTGGAGCAAAGCATTAAACTCGAGGTCCATGGCTTCACGCCACTCAGGATACCGAACCGCATGTGAGTAATATGTTGGCTCAGGAACCGATACCAAGGCAACATGCTGAGTCGGCCCTTGAGAATGAGTCGCCATTACATGAGACCTCGACAGAAACAACCTTCTGCGCACGCCGACCGCGCCTAGCCACGGCAGCATCACCCGTGACCGGCTCAGTCACAGTACGAGAGCTCGAGTAATGCGAGGAACCACTAGAATCCACTGCCATCACATAACCAGAATCAGGCACAGCCTCACACACATCGGGGCCAGAGCCAACTCGAACACTGCCAACACCCTACGGAGCAACCGGATCTGAGCAGGGAACCTGCGTAGGCACAGAAGAAGCAAACGGATATATGATCTCATCAAATCATACATGACGGCAAATGAATACCTTGTTAGTAGCAGGATCAAGACAATGATAGCCACGAAACGAAGATGGATAACCAAGAAACAAACATGGAGAATACCTATACTGCAATTTATTGCGATTATATGGACGCAACAGAGGATAACAGAGACAGCCAAACACACGCAGGAAAGAATACGACGGATTAAACCAATGCAAACGAAAGTGAGGACTGACATTATCAATAACACGAGTAGGCATCTTATTGATAAGATAGACCGTAGTCTCAAAGGCATAATCTCAATAATGCCGTGGAACCGAAGCCTGAGCCATGAGAGCCAAGCTCGTCTCCACAACATGACGATGTCTACATTCAACTCTACCATTCTGCTCATTGGTATAGGCACACGATTGCCTATGATTAATGCCTAAGGAAGTAAACATACGATGCAAATGTTTATATTCTCCCCCTAAATCAGACTATATAGAAATAATTTTACGATTAAAGGAACGTTCAACAAGTGACCGAAATCGTTCGAAGATAGCATACACATCTGTTTTGGCACGCATAGGATAAAACCATACATAACGTGTGTAATCATCAAAAAACAACACTAAATAACGAAAACCATTGAAAGAAAGAAAAGGCGTTGGGCCCAAATATCAGTATAAACAAGCTCTAAAACATGCGACGTAGTAGTGTTAACACGTGGCAAGGGAAACCGAGAAGATTTCCCTAGCATACAAGCACGACAAGAAATCGAACTATCACTAAAACTAGAATCAATAGAACATGAATTTAAAATCTGACGGAATACACGAGTATGCGGGGGACCCAGGCGACCATGCCAAACTGAAGAGGACACACGAGAAGCCACTAACGCAGCAGGACTCGAACGAGACACAGGCCAAGAATAGAGACCCCTGAAGCCTGCCCTCTATACAGAACTTCCCTGGTTGTACGATCCTTCACAAAGAAACAATTAGGGTCAAACTCAAAAAATACACTATTCATCAATGTGTATATTATTATTATTATTATTATTATTATTATTATTATTATTATTATTATTATTATTATTATTATTATTATTAAACGGTATTCGATTCGGTTTGGTTTTTTACCGAACAATTTGGCTCAGTTCACTTTTTTTTTTTTTTTTTTTTTTTTTACTGAACCGTTCGGTATACAAGAATAAAAACCAAAGACCTAAAACCACAAAGTATGACAGAAAAGTTAGAAGAGTCAATTCACTCTTTGGTTCACTTTTCGTTTCACTGTACTCTTTCACTCTCATACGGAATGTATATACGTACGTGATGTATATAAACCATTGACCATTCGCATGGTTATGTATGCATGACTCACCAAATTCATTTGGAATTTGAATTGTTGGTTTTGACAGTGCAAAAACACACTATTGTGTGTGTGTGTGTGTGTGTGTATATATATATATATATATATATATATATATATATATATATATATATATATATATTACAAAAATCGCGTCTAGCTAGATTCATAATTTTTAAACCGTAGATTCATAATTTAAATACAGTAGATTCATAATTTCTATACTGTAGATTCATAATATTTGTACTGTAGATTCATAATTTCTGTATTGTAAATTCATAATTTATAAATTGTATAATTATCAAATTATGAACATATAGTTTTCTGATTTGTGAAAACAAAGTTCAACAATTGGAATCTAAAATATAAATTTTATGAATCTACAGTATAGAAATTATGTATCTGCAGTATAAAAATTATGAATTTACATTATAGAAATTATGGATATAGAACCGTGCCCACATTGCAAGGTGGGCACATGTTCACAGCATAATTTGCCTGTTGAGGGTGGTCGGCAGTAATTTGCCTGTTGAGGGTGGCCGTCAACTGCCGACCACCCTCATTTATTAATACTATTTCTTTTTTTTTTTCCTTTGTTTTCTGGCGACCACCCTCATTTAATACTATTTCTTTTTTTTTTTCTTTGTTTTCTCCCCATTTTTTTATATGGCTCTTAAAATCTTGTGCAAAAATAAAACTATTGAAGATGCTCTAAAATTTAAACTCATTTTTAATATATTGAAGATTTATATTTTTACCCATTTTGATAGGATAAATAGTTTTTATTTTTTCAAATTAAAGCTCAAACCGGCAAGAAAAACGTAGCGTAATTAGAGTTTGATAAGATTAATTTTATGGAATATTTTATCCAATATTTAATATTATTTTTATGTCTTTTCAAAATAGCTTTTATTTAGTTTGTTTTACTGATTAAGTATAATTTTGCTTACCTAGGGAAGTTAAGAGTAATTTTAGTATGAAATCATGTCGAAACCAATGCCTTAATTTTATAGCTATAGAAAATTAGACTTCTTACCTTACAAAAATTATTACATAATACATATTTTTTTTTGAATTTAATTATTAAATGAATTCTTTTTTTTTTTTTTTAAAATACACCTACTAGTCCAAAAAGAAGGCAAATTATTGTGTGGACCATGGTCCACATAATACTGTGTAGACCATAACAAAAAGTACATTTTTAATATACTAAAAGTATACTATTCGTGTATTGAATGTACATAAAATAAAATAATATACTTTCAGTACTCAACTAATGTAATTTCTCTAAATACAACGTACAGTTTTAATTTATTAAAAGTATATTATTTGTATATTGAATGTACATTATTTGATAGTAGGACTGTGTGGATTATTTGATCCACACAATAAGAAGTTACCAATTCTCTGGCCAGAATGGGAGGAATCGAAAAGCTACATGTTGGCCTTCTAAAGCTTGAAAACAATTAAGTTAAGGCATGGTGTGTTTGATTTGTTCATGGGAATTAAAATTACAATGGAAATTGAATACTTGGTAACGGTAAAAGCATTTTGTATGTTTGGTAGTAAAATAGAATTGAAATGATTATTAATATTGATGTTTGGTTATGTATAACCTTATATAATGGAATAAAAGTTATAAACATACATAAACAAAAAATTAAGGGAATTAATCCTAATAGAATGACACAAACCACCAATATGGAAAAAAAAAAAATCAAATCAAATCAAACGTCTAAAAGTAGTCATCCAAACTTGAAAATTAGATTATCAATAAGATGGGATGATATCCATTTTTAATTAGAGAATGGGGTTTTTAATTTAAGAAGTAATCAAATATATTATAGTTGTATTTTAAAAAGTTATCAACAAAACATTAACTATGATTTTGATTCTCATTCGTAGTGTGTAAACCTATAAACCAAACACCCAGGAATTAGACGAGGTTATGTATCAATCCTTACAGGGCGTTTGGTTGAAGGAAATTTAAATTCTCTTCCCACTTAATTCCCACATAATTCCAAAGGCCACAAAATTCCCACATAATTTCAATGGCCACAAAATTCCCTTGTTTGGTTGAAAGGAATTGCAGTTCTCTCATTTTCATGGAATTAAAATCCCATGTTCCCCAATGGGATTTTAATTCCTGAATTTTAAGAAGAAAAAAAAAAGATAGTGATGGGTCAAAATTACTCCTCCCTTTTTTAACCTAAAATTAATGCAACAATGTACATTTTGAACTTTATACTACTTATTCCCTTTCAATTCCCATGTATACCGAACATTGGAATTGAAATTCCCAGTAATTCTATTCCTGTAAACCAAACACTATAATTTAAATTTCCACTTTATTCTCAATAATTCATCTCCCATAGAATTACAATTCATTTCTCACCTAATTCCGCCTCTCCAACCAAACGCCCTGTTATGGTTTGTTACTCCCATCATCCAAAAATGATAATTTAATATTATTATGTAAAATTCATATACTCAAAAATACAAACAAAATAAGATATATAGAAAAAGTATTACTCCGTATATTAGAAATATATCTCTGGTGTATTAGTAGAGAAAATTTGCAAATAGTAAACTAGCTTGTAAAGACATACAGGTGCCAAATGCTCCTTAGACAACATAAAATAGCACAAAAATTGTTTATCAAATTGTTATTATTAGCTATTTAATATAAAGATATCTCAATCATTAATCCCAAGTGTGAACCGTGATCCTAAACCACTAACAATAATTAATCAGCTTACTAGGCGACTAGACAATACCCTAGCTGGTGCCTAGAGATTAGCAGACCTAGTTAACGCCTAAAAGGTCTAGACTGTCAGCGCCTAGGAGGCCTAGGCGGTCTAGCCCAACCAGCCTTCTTCTTCGCCAGATCTCCGTTGGCTTCTGCCACCTTCTTCCCATTTCCTTCACGAGACTTGGACCCAATTTCTCCTTTAATCCTCGCTTCTGCAACGTCAACTTTGGCCTGATTTGAAGCCTCCATTTGAGTCTTCTGCCCCAAGTAGGAGAAGTATTCGTGTCCCGGGACGTCAACGATCTGCTTCACGTTAGCATTGTAGATCAAAAGCCCAAACTGGTTGAGTTCAAGCTGCACTTTCTCGAAAACCTCCTGCTTAAACTCCTTGGTTCCTCTGAAGATCTCTTCCAGGGTCATGGACGCGGCGAGGACGCGAGTCTCGCCCTCAATGATCCGCTGAACCAGTTCCTTGACGTGGTGGGAGAGCTTATCGTGGGGAGAAATTAGCTTGGCGTACTTCAAGAGGCTTGACTCGTCGTCGACGCGAGGGCCGATGGTGAAGACGGCCGGAAGGATGAAGGGGAGCTTCTCGGCACTCATGGCCTGAACTTCGAAGGCGTAGTTCACCGGAGAAACGTCGAAGACGGTGCAAGATTGGCCGGGAAGAACCCATGCTTTCTTGGAAATCTCGATGTCGTCGATGCCGACACCGGCGATCACCAAATACTCCGAAGCACTTGCAACCTTATACATGATCGTGAAAAAGTGTCGCCGGCGGGCCGGTTGAAACTGTGGAATGATCGGAATCAATGAAGGAAAAAATGGATTTATTTAGTATGGAATCATATAGGAATGATCGAAATCAATGCCTTAATTGATTTTGTAGTTATAGAAAATTAGACTTCTTACCTTACAAAAATTACTGCATACGGAGTAATATATATATAATTACTTTTTTACCTTACAAATATCACTACATACGGAGTAATATATACATAATTTTTTTTTTACCTTACAAAAATTACTACATATGGAGTAATATATACGGAGTACATAATTGTTTTTTTACCTTACAAAAATTACTACATATGGAGTAATATATACATAATTATTGCCAACTACAATGTGATAGCATCTCAGTTATTATTCTAAATGGATGGTCATAGTTTTGAACTTCGGTGGTGGGGACTTAAATTTTTTGAGCCGAAAATGTTTGAGTATTTCAAAAAAAAATATATACATAATTCTTTTTTTACCTTACAAAAATTACTACATACGGAGTAATATATACATAATTATTTTTTTACCTTACAAAAATTACTACGGAGTAGTATATACATAATTATTTTTTGAGTTAATACCCAAAATCGTCCTCGACTATAATGGTTTTTCTCAATTTCGTCCTAAACGACTTTGGTGACCTAATATCGTCCCAGACTTTTATGTTTCGTTCAATTTTGTCCCATACTTTTGTGTTTTTGCTCAATTTAGTCCCTTATTTGTTATTCTATCCATTTGGTGTTAAATAAATAGACAATTAAGTAATTTTAATATTGGCATCTCTTTACTCATAGATATGTGAACTGCGAAATCCTTTTTTTTTTTACGAATTAGTCCCAGAATTACTCCTAAAACTGTGAATATAAAATTTGATTTGCAAGTCC
Source organism: Ipomoea nil (assembly GCF_001879475.1). Taxonomy (NCBI): domain Eukaryota; kingdom Viridiplantae; phylum Streptophyta; class Magnoliopsida; order Solanales; family Convolvulaceae; genus Ipomoea; species Ipomoea nil. The sequence goes on from NW_017619742.1 coordinate 2,560,771, forward strand.
GGGAGTAATTCTGGGTGTAATTCGTACAAGAAAGAGGAATTTCGCACTTCACAAGTTGAAAGTAAAGAGAGATCAATATTGACATTACTGAATTGTCCCTAAATTTAACACCAATTTGACGGAATAACAAATGGAGGACTAAATTGAGCGAAACACAATTATTTTTTATTATTGAATTTAAATATGTAATTATTAAATGAATTCTTTTTTTTTTAAATACATGCACGTACAAGTCCAACAAGATACGCATTCAAAAAAAAAAAATTCCAACAAGATACCATTTCTCAAAACCATTCAATATTTAGTGAACCCATATATTTGCCTCCCTATAAATACGTCTTATTATATGTGTAGTAGTATTTATACCCCGATTAACGAAATGGATTTGTTAAAATATTTTAAGAAAATTTGGATTGATATACAAATATATAATTTATAACATCGAATATTATATAATGCAATTGAAGAATTGAGTTGGATCAATTGTATTTTCTAATGTTATCATTGTTTGAATTCGAACAAATAATTGCGCAATTAATAGAAGTTGGCCATCTTGGTCATCATCCAGGACAACAATGACTACTTTATACTTGATGATTCTGCTTGTCCAGTGTTTGACGCATGCCTTATGGTACATTTTGTCCGTATAGTCTTGAAGTTTCTTCCCACAACCCCTACTCTTACATGCACTGAAGTACCCATCGCCTTCTATGTCTATAGTTTCTCCAACCACCTAAAATTCTCCTACCTATAAATTTAAGTAAAATGCGTGAAAATTTTAGTGGTTGAATCTTCAAAAAAAAATTCATCAGAACTTCTATAATTGTGATTTTGACCTTCTTGTCATAAATCTCTTTCAAAGAACTGACTGTGATATTTTTACTCGACATAGCGTCCAACGATCCAGATCCTGTGATTCTTGAACTTCAACTTATATAGTTATACTCCGTATAGGAGCAAAGAACCTAGGCATACTGATTAAAACAGATATCTGGTAATCAAAAAACATGTGAAGTAATTATTATATGGGGGAGCGGGAGTGAATTGCCAATACCTCTCCTTGAAAATGAAAAACTCGTGGCAGTGTAGGAACTGAAAATCCTTACTTCACCATCTAATATAAAAAATAATATTTGTAAATAGGTATAATCGAATCAAAGAACTTTAAGTCTGCCGTTGGGTTATTACTTACCACCATTGGCCTTGGCTCTACAAAGTTGTAGTATAATTATCAGTGGATCTGTCAAATCAGCATTATAGTAAGGCAAGACGCAATCCACGTGCTCGTCTCAGAGGGTTATCGTCAATCGACCCTCCTTGAGTTAAAAAAAAATCCATTTTAATATAAAGACTATATGTATATTTATACAAATAAATAAGTCATTCTAAAAAATGCATACCGAGAATTTTCAATGACGAAATCAATCAGCCTTTAAATCTACAGTTATGAATGAATTAGAATAACTTTAACTTGAATAACTTTAATTTTGGCTTACTAATGAAAACTACACAGCCAACCAAATCTATGAAACCAACCAAACCATTTTAAATCTGCAGTTATGAATGAATTAGAATAATATAAAAAAGGAATGTAAATAATACCAAATATAGAACGAAATTGTAATAACAACTTACAATCGTTATGCTGTGCATTCGTATGCACCATGCATGGTGCATACGGATGCCAAAACGACGTCGTTTTATTAAAAAAACGCGCGTCTCCCCTTTAAAAAAAAATTCAGGTTCGATTCCCAGCAACAACATTATATTGTTCATTCATTCTGAAATTTTAGTTCATAGATTATGGAATTATAGTTCATTGATTATGGAATTATAGTTCATCGATTATGGAATTGTAGTTCATCGATTCTGAAATTTTACTTTATAGATTATGAAATTTTAGTTCATTCATTCTGGAATTTTTAGTTCATAGATTAGATTATGGAATTATAGTTCATCGATTATGGAATTATAGTTCATCGATTATGGAATTTTAGTTCATATGTTGTTGCTGGGAATCGAACCTGATTTTTTTTTTTAAAGGGAGACGCGCGTTTTATTAAAATGACGTCGTTTTTGCATCCGTATGCACCATGCATGGTGCATACAGATGCACAACATAATTTGCTAACAACTTACCAATTAACTGGTTGCTATCCACACCTCCGGAAGCCATCAACGAACCAAAATCTTTGAATTTAAACATGTGTTTGGAAAAATCAGAATCATATTGAATTTAAATATTTAATTATTAAATGAATTCTTTAAAAAAAAAAACAAAACAAAACAAAAAAAAACACCTACAAATTAGGGATGGCAACGGGGCGGGGCGGGGGCGGGGAATGGGGTCCCCGTCCCCGTCCCCGAAATGTCCCCCCGTTCCCCGGCGGGGATGGGGAATTATTCCCCATCCCCGTCCCCGCGGGGATTTTTCGGGGACGGGGAATCCCCGCCCCGTTTTGATTCATGCTTACTTTTTTTTTTTTTTTTTTAAAAACACACATAATATAATATGCATTCTTAACAAAACTAGAGAAACACAGTTTTGTTAAGGAAAAATCTTAAATCGCAAAGATGAAAAAAAAAATCATCTACTAATACCATGAGAATATGCAGAGATAGAGAATGAAGAATATAATACATTGATGTTCAATAATAATTTAAACAAATAAACATAGCCTATTTATACAAGATATATGTACGGTATTACGGTAACAATGAACATAAAATGTATGTACCTAAACTAGAATACTAATTACATGGAAATTCAAGAATATGATTAAATATATACAAGAGAGATATTAATTTATATATAATATTAATATTATTAGTCAGGGATTCGGGGACGGGGCGGGGATCGGGGATCGGGGTCGGGGCCGGGGCGGGGAATGCCCTCCCCGTCCCCGTCCCCGTCCCCGGCGGGGATTGGAAAATTCCCCCCATCCCCACCCCCGTTCCCCGAAATAAATCCCCGAACCCATCCCCGTCGGGGCGAGGAACGGTTTTCCCCATCGGGGACGGGTTCAATTGCCATCCCTACTACAAATCCAACAAGTTACCAATTCTCAAAACCATTCAATATTCAGTGTACCCATAAATTTGCCTCCCTATAAATATGTCTTATTATGTGTATTTTCAACTTATCCGAATTAAGTATCCTTCTAATATGAAAAGTAGGATCCTTGTTCTATATATATATATATATATATATATATATATATATATATATATATATATATATATATATATACGGTGCGGTTATTTTTTACGGTGCGGCAACACCAATAGTTCACCAAATATGCACCATCAACGTTAGGAAATACACCACACAAAACAGAGTAAACAGAGCCCTGCATCACCAAACACACACCATTAGGTGTGAGTAAAAACACCATACACTGTTCGGAAATACACCCTTGGGGGTGGTGAGTTATATAGTGTGTTTTTTTGAGTCTGTGGTGTATTTTGTGATGTTTTATTACATTTCATTGGGGTGTGTTTTTATTACACTGTTGGTGCATATTGTTAACACTGTTAGTGTATTCTGGAATTTGACCGCACCGCCGCACTGTAAGACCCCGCCGCATATGAGCGCTCTTATATATATATATATATATATATATATATATATATATATATATATATATATATATATATATATATATATATATATTTATATTTATATTTATATTAACTATTATTATTTTATTGTATCTATTTATACTACTACTAATAAAAACAAAATCTTATTTTTGCAACTTTCGGCTCAAATTACCTCCCAATAAAAAATTAAGGCAATTAATTCTAATATAATGACATCCAAAGTACTAATATGAAAAAATATAGAGTGAATTTCATTTTTGATCCTATTGTTATAGGGGCTTTTCCAATTTTAGTCCACCATAATTATTTTTGTCACATTGCGTCCACTATTATTAAAAGTGTTCCAATTTTAGTCCATTTTAAAAATTTTCGTGGACTAAAATTGGAACACTTTTAATAATAGTGGACGCAATGTGGCAAAATAATTATGATGGACTAAAATTGGAATGACCCCTATAACAGTAGGACCAAAAATGGAGTTCACTCAAAAATATATATATAATAATCGAAACAAAAATCTAAAATTATTAATCCAAACTTAAAAATTAGATTATGGAATGATACCCGTTTTTAATTAAGCAATGAGAGTTTTTAATTGAAGGGGTAATCAAATCTTATAGTTGTGTTTTAAAAACTTATCAACCAAACATTAACTATGATTCACATTCCTAGTGTGTAAACCCATAAACCAAACACACACAGGAATTAGATGTGGTTATGTATCAATACTTATGGTTTGTAACTCCCATCATCCAAAAGGCAAATTATGTTGTGGAAACGTGCCCACCTTGCAAAGTGGGTACAGTTCCACAATGGCGTCGTTTTCAATGAAAACGATGCCGTTTTAATTTTTTTAAAAAAAGTTTTTGCTTTTCACTTGCCGTTAACGGCGTTTCTCTCTTCGCAATCGCACAGTTTAGAAATTATGAATCTACTATATTTAAATTATGAATCTACAGTATAGAAATTATGAATCTACAGTATTAGATTTGTGAACATGTGATAGAGCTATATGTTCATAATTTTATAAATATATGTTCATAATTATAGAGCTATATATGTTCATAATTTTCGATGTTCATATTCCCAATTGTTGAGCTCTGTATTTACAAATCACAGAAATATATGTTCATAATTTGATAACTATACAGTTTAAAAATTATGAATCTACAATACATATATTATGAATCTGCAGTATAGAAATTATGAATCTACTGTATTGAAATTATGAATCTATTGTTTAGATGTTATGAATCTACAATATAGATGTTATGAATCTACAATATAAAAATTATGAATCTACAGTATAGAAATTATGGAGGATAACGGTGCCACTAACGGCACCGTTACTCAACCACATGAAAACGGTGTCGTTTGAAACCGTGCCAACCTTACCAGGTGGGCACTGTTCCACAGCATAATCATCCCATCCAAAAATGATAATTTAATATTATTAAGTAAAATTTATATACTTCAAAATACAAACAGAATAAGATAGAAAAAGTATTATATTAGGAATATATCTCTGGTGTATTAGTAGAGAAAATTTTGCAAATAGTAAAGACATATAGGTGCTGAAATGTTAAATGCTCCTAAACAACATAAAATAGCACAAATTGTTTAGGAAATTGTTATTATTTATATGTCAAATATTATATACTCAAAAAAAAAAATATTTCAATCATTATACTGTGAAGTATTATCCATATTATACGGTAGACCACTAACATGTAAATTCATTTTTAATATATTGAAGGTTCATTTTTAATATATTATATGTCTATTTTTTGAAAGTTTATTTTTAATATCATGCATGTTTATTTTTAATATATTACCTAATCAAAAACATTCAGTACATTAAAAACATTCAATATACTAAAGATTAACATTTATCTATAATTCACCTTGCAATATAAACCATCAACAAGTGTCCATAGTATAATTGTTGATATATAGTAATAAAATATGAAATTTTAAATGAAATTACTCTTCAAAAATAATAATAATAATAATAAGTGCTTGTATTATAAAATGCCCATATCCAAAAATACTTAGTGTCACAAGGGGGTGGAGGGGGTGGTGATTTGGTGATAATTTACTTTGGTTTTCGTGGATAGGGGTTACAAATCTAGAGATGGGGTGAATAGACTTATACAAATTTTTGAAAAATTAGTAACAATTCGGATGAAGAAGTTCCAGAGTGTTACTTCTTTACTACTTCAACGATTCGAGAATTTACGCAGCAAAAATTAATTATACCCTTGTTAGATTGTTTGCAAGTAGTTTGTTCTTGTAAAATTAAGTATATGTGAATTTGGACCAACTAAGAGCTTGGCTTGGTGAATCTGGATATGAGCTTTCTTTGTAGTACAAGTCTCTTCAAACTGGATATGAACTTTTAGCAAGCTTTCTCTCTCACTAGTCTTGCTTGATTACTTGCTTTTTCACACTTTGAACACTTAGTAAATTTTGAATAGACCAGCACCTTCTTCAGTCTTGAATGAAGGTATTTATAGACTTGTCAGACTTTCTAGCTGTTAACGACTTATTTTACGTTAAACATAACTTTTTGTTCTGCACAAAATGTCTAGGCTTTTTAAGGAAAATCCTTCTTGGGATATGAACATATGACTCTCTTTGTATTTGGCCACATTTGCTAGTGTATTTAAAGTTTAATTGTCACTATTCGAGTTCGAATCTTAACATCCTCTCAGATACGAATGGTTGACCTTACCATTCGTTCTACCTTTTACTTCAAAAGGTAGGGTCATTCGGCCTTTGCAACCTTTCAATCTTGTAGTTTTCTACCCTACGAATCTTTATCTCGAACTCTTCAAGTCTTCAACTCTTCAATGTCTTCATCTTCAAGCTATTCAAAAGGTAACCATTCAAGTTACTATTCGAACATTTGTTAAGACTATCCAAAATGTAACCTTTCAAGTTATCATTCGGATTGTTTTGTCTTATTCAAAACGTGATTTCTCAGATTACAATTTGGACTATTCGAATTTGAGCAAAAATAACCTAAATCTAATAGATAAAATAAATAAGGAACTAAAATTCTTAACTTTTGGTATTATCAAAATCTAAATCTAAATTATAAATATTCCTAACATCAAAATAGGAAGAAAGATCACATAATTATAAGGCTATCTTTATCCCTGCAAATCTCTCACTTTTAAAAATGGGTCACACTTCCACATCATCAAATTTGTAATTTCTTTCACGGTTTGTTTTACATCCCTGCAAACCTCTTTGACTTGATTTTTTTTTTTCTAAGGTCATCCCCATTTATAATTTTTACTTGATTTTTTATGGGTCCTTTTATGTGCAGAAAAGAGAAGTTAAGAGAGAAATTTAGATATGCTGAAGTTGTTAGTGGACTCACCAAGAGAGAGAAACAATTGCAAATTACATGCGTTTCGCAGGGGATTGTGCAAAAAACCAACTAATGCAGAAACTCCTAAGAAAACAAATTTCCACGTGCATTAAAACAAAAAACAAAAAAAAAAAAAAAAAAAAAAGATTATTTTAACTTTCATGTCACTTAATACCAAACTTGGTCCAATTTACAACTTCTACAAGATATGAGATAAGTACAAAACCCAATCAATAAGAAGTGCAGTTAGTAAACCATTCTCTCCCCAGATTATTCAGCTCAATGTACCTCACAGATATTTTAAAGGAACAAGTCAAAATTAGTAGATGTTTTAAAATTCTCTTGCCATCACACTGGAGAAACAACAATCCCATAATAGATCACATTACCAGTTCAATTTGAAGGATTTCAACCACTGTTTACCAAAGCTGAGTAATCTGAAAACACTTGAGTATATAAAACCAAAAAAAAAAAAAAAAGTAGCACAAAAATTTAAGCCTTCCATGGCAAGTACATAGAGAGAAACTTTGACTGAGTTTTGCATAGTCTAAATACCAAGCATTCTTCTAATACTTTAACAATACTACAAAAAGAAACAAGTTTACATCCCAGTGAAAGCCTTTTTCCCTCCACCTGACCCTGCAGGAATAACCTTCAACACGTTGAACCTCACTGTTTTGGACAGCGGCCTGTTAAAACACAAAAATAAATATATCAAATTTATATACTAATGCAGAAGACAATGGTATTGGGAATTAATAAGCTCTGATCTTCACCTGCACTGGCCAATGATAACATAATCTCCCTCTTTCACTCGGAAGCATGGAGAAATGTGAGCGGCAATGTTTGAGTGTCGCTTCTCATATCTGAAAATAACACATTATCGAACTCTTTTTCTAAATAAAGAGAGTGCAACTATTTAAACAACAGAAAGTGACAAGCCTTGTACCTCTGATACTTCTTGACAAAATGCAGGTAGTTGCGGCGAACAATGATAGTTCTTGTCATCTTTGCACTGTGGCATGTCCCAGCAAGGATTCTACCTCTAATAGAAACAGTGCCGGTGAATGGACACTTCTTATCAATATAGGCCCCTATAACCAGATAGACAAAAGCTCTTAAAGAATAGAACTAAAAGCATATGACTAGTAAAAAGTTTGGACCATAGAATTGAGTAAAAATTCACATTACATGCTTGAAAAAGAACAAGGGGCAAAATATGCAATTTCAATGAATTATATAGACGATCTGCTGGGCAGAAAGTATTATTTCTAATGAGCAGAAAGTAATTTAAATCCAAAAGTTAAGCAAACGATAGACTTCTATATTTTAGATGCACCACAATGACAAACCATTACTAAAACTATAAATTTTATGCCAGAGATAATCAAATAATTGCAATTACATATTTACTATCCCAGATACTAAACAAATGATTGCCACTTTAATTACAAGCTAAATTTAACAAATATTCTTGAAACTACATTGGTTTAGCACAAGTTACCATTGTAATTTCACAATTCTGAAAAAATATATATTGTTGACTAAGTACATGGAGCATAAAACATGAACACAAGACACCATAGAGAAAAATAATATTATGTATATTTTTGGATCAGAGTCAGAATTTCAGAAAATATTACAAACCAGAAATGAAAAGTATCACAACTTCTCAACCTAACTTCAATGTCAACTGAAACTAACCTTCAATAGCCTCGCGTGGAGTCTTGAACCCTAGCATTCTATGGATATTTAGTTCATTCATTATGGATTTTAGTTCATTGATTCTGGATATATAGTTCAAATTATGCACAACATAATGCTGTTGAGGGGAATCGAAACTGATTTTTTTTTTTAAGTGGACGCGCGTTTTTAGTCAAAACGACGTCGTTTTTGCATCGGTGTGCACCATTCATGGTGCACACGGATGCACAACATAACGATTGCATATATTCTTGATTGACCAAAACCAAGTCAAACCCGCTAATTAAGCAACCCAATTAATTCAAACGGCTTGGTCCAACTCAATTAAATAATTAAACCAATTAATTATTCAATGAGCCATTTAATTAACCCAATTAAATAAATATTAGTCCAATTAGCTCAACTAAAATAATTAATTATCAATCAATGCCGAACATCATACAAATCAGCCCATTTAAATTTTTAATGCAAATACACAGAAATCTGAGTTAAGGAATGGCAAAATTCACAAGTATAATATTTAGGCCCTGTTTGGTAAAATGACTGTTAGCTGATAGTTGTTTGCTGTTAGCCGATTGTGTTAATTAGAGAGTATAAATTAGATGATTGTAGAAAAGTATTTGGTAAATTAGCTGTTAGCTGATAGTTGTTTAGTATAATTTTTTTCTCAAAAAGCTAATTGAAAAAGTTGCTTGGATCGGAGTAGCTTTTTAAATTTTAGCCTTTTGGAGTTGCAAAAAGCTAATTAACCAAACATTTCAATTGATATTTTAACTAAATCAAACAATTAATAGTGATCAAATAAATCAAAATTGACTTATAGGCCAATTTTTTACCAAACAGGACGTTAATAATTAGATACATACATTATTTAGAGAAATACTGCACATTAAACGCACGTTAATAATACTGCTCGCTCTATATATATATATATATATATATATACTGATTGGATCTTTGGTTTTACTTTTTTGCTGACAAATTAAATTTAAGAGTTGAAGATGGATAAAAATGGGAGTGAACCGAGTGATGAGAAAAAGATTATTTCTGATGCCATAGAGATCAAGATTAAGACAATGTTCTGCCGCCAAACACCAACATTGCGAATAGATAAACGTGTAAGTTACTCCTTCTCGATCTTGCATTCATTATATGATTAGTTAATTTAATTACTTATTTCGATATGATATGATAGCAGATTGGAGTTGGTGCGTTGAAGGAAGAAGTTACATTGGTTACTGGTGTTTTGGCAGAGAATCAACGCCTTATCTTCCGTGGAAAAGCTTTGAGAGATGATAAACTTTTGTCAGATTATCGTATCCATATATGCATACCAATTCCAATTTACAAGAATTGAATATCTTTATATATAATAGATGCATGTGCTCCCTAACATATATAATATATATAGATGTGGAAGATGGTGACACTGTGCATCTCATTGTGATTACTGTCCCTACACCTACTACTATAACTCAGGTAATACGTTATATATAGATTATTTGTTACTCAAATTAAAGATAGTAAGAGGAGAATATAATATAGTATTTAGTTTGATGGTATGGGTGCAGATGGTCTCTGCTTTAGTCCTGTCTTTAGGAAATGACTGGGCACCAGTACCACATTCTCCTTCTGCTGCACAAGTTGGTCCTTCTGCTGCACAAGTTGGAAATACAGGCTCATCATCATCATCATCATCATCATCAACATCATCATCATCATCATCATCATCCATGGACCAACCTTATGTTAGTTTGGGAAATTCTGCTCAACTGCCAATGCCAATGCCAAATGCTACAGCTGCTGATCCTGCTCCTCCTGCTCCTGGTATATATATATATTCTTCATTTACTTCTTCTTCTTTTGGTCTAATATAATATATTTTGTTTCAGGTAATAGCATTGAAGAAACAAATGATGCTGCTGCTGCTGAGGATACAAGCGAAGATGATGGAGGATCACCAGATGTAGTATAATTCTCAGAATTTAGTAATAACTAAGAATTGTCACAAATATAGTATACACACTATGTGCATTGTTAGTGTTATTCATAAACCCCTCCCCAAATCTCTTCAATCATAATACTTTTCCAGTATCCCCATCCTTGTCATTGGATTTCGATCTCTATGTTTCCAATTTTTAAATGACTTAATTCCATTCTTTGTCTTAAATTTATAGGTGTCAATTCATGACTTTTACTCATTTTTTAAAACATTTAATTTCCATTTGGTCACGGTAGATGCGTAAGTCTTTGTCCACTATTCGTTCTCCCTAGAACATATATAAGTAAATGAAAAAGCGTGAGGATAATTCTAAACTCAAGATAAAGTCATACCAAGTCACGAACACTTTACCCATATCTTTGTTTCTGTGGCCCCCATGCACCACAATCAATTACTTCATTTGTCTCATTTTAACTATCCTACTTATTATTCATTGATCAAACTAACACTTTCTTCTTTGTTTATTTTCTTTAATATTTTTACTTATTTTTAAATTTGATTTGTTGTGTTTAATAGTATTTTTAGTGTAGTTTCTAAATATATAAATTTTGGTATACTAATACTAAACTTAATATTATAAAAAATTAGATTAAAAATTACTTCAGTCAAACCTAGTTAACCAAACCAAACACATAAAATGGGAGGAGGGAATATAATTTTATCAAGTTTTTGCATGGGTGATATGATGGAACCCCCGCGAATTTACAACAAAGGGCTCATGAGATGATTTTTTGGCATTTGATGAACGAGTGTGGAGATTTTCGATCCTCTTCTCCTCAAACGAGGAATCTAAACTCCACAGGTTCGCAAAGTGCTGCCTTGGAGGAATATATAGGAAATAATTTTGATAATATCAATTATTTATCATTTATATATCATAACCTTGCCTTATACAAAAATGTAGTCTAAACTAAGGAATTCTCATCGCGTCTTTAGACCTATACTCACGTTTCACGCACAACGACTTTTTAAACAACTATATGAATAGAATCTGTAGCACTAGTTTAAACTAAAAGCCGTTACTTGTTTTGATTTTTTATAATTTAAAAGGTCTCGTCTTTCCACAATAAATGGCAGAGGAATTGGTAGGCTCCTTTCTTCATTCGGATAAAGATGGCACTGCATCGTTTAACGTGGAAGTTCGGGGCCACGGCACCTCCTTCTCTACAATCCCCCGAATTAGATGTGGGGTCAATGGGAGGACCTTATCAACCATAGGAATGCTCGATCGACTCTCAATTGCTTGTGAAAGATAGCTATTGCTTTGCTTTGATGCTTTCTTCGGTTGATTCAATTATTGTGGCATGGTCATTTTTGGCCCTCTATCAACAAATTAAAACAATTTAAATTCCATTAAATACAAAGGTATTCTGGTCTTCAATTATTTATATATATATAAATATATATATATATATATATATATATATATATATATATATATATATATATATATATATATATATATAGTGAGTCAACCCACTTTGGCACTTTGTATATTAAAAAAAAAAAAGATCAAAATGCATTTGTATTTAACGGTAATTTAACGATTTTGTTGATAGAGAACCAAAAGTGATCATACCACAATAATATATACTAGGACCAAATGATGATGTTCTAATAAAATCCTATATATAATAAAGCCATATGGTCTTGTGAAAATTAAATGTTGATAATCAACATTTAATTTTCACAAGACCAACATTCAAAAAAAAAAAAATTTCACAAGACCATAAGGGCATCCCCAATAGGGGATCTTATCTAACTTTTGGAACAATAAAAGCTTCAAGGTTGAATTTTTAACTAATGTAGAGTGCTGGTTTTTTGGGTTTCAATCTCCTGCAAATATGTGGGTTTTGTCAGGTTTGTCAGGCATTGACGCCAGTCGCCAGCTTGCACAGCCCGCTTCATATAGCTTTGTTATTACGGAGTACTCTTTTTTTTTTTCTTAATCTTTTGGCCGCCACAAATTTTTTTTTATATAAAATTATTTTTGTTTATATAATATGTTGTAGCTATATAGTATATAATTTTAAATATTATATTTATTAGTAATTTAATTTTATAATTATCATTTCAACTAAATGTAGACACATTAAGACATTTATAATTATAAAATTATTTAAATTTTGATATGTTCAATTTAAATAAATATAATAAAAATAATAATTATAAATTTTTTTATAATGATAATAAATAAAAAATAATTAAAATATGTAGATAAAATTGTGGGTCCACAAAAAGTTATGAAAAAACTTAAAACTAATGGGAAGAAGAGATTTTGTAATTGAGTGAGATAGTGAATGATGAGGTGGATGTTGGGGCCCACAAAAATCTGGGAAAAAATTCCAAACTATTGAGGATGCCCTAATAATATTGTTCATTATAATAACAATAATAATAATAATAATTGCAATAATAATAATGATAATAATAATTTCCACTTACAGTTTCTAATATATATATATATATATATATTTATTTATTTATTTATTTATTTATTTATTTATTTATTTATATTTCAATTTCTACTGGCAAATTATTGTGTGAACGATGGTCCACATAATTGTATGGATCATGAATATCAAATACATTTTTAATATATTAAGAATACATTATTTTTATATTGATAGTACCTTACATACATATATAATGTACCCTTAGTATATTTAAAATATACTTTTTATTGCATGCAACCCCAAAGTTCATAAGTTTGAAATTAATATATGGCATAGCTAGGCGGCCTAATATTTAAGATTGTCGATGTGCATATTGAGGACTACGGAGACAAAGATGCATTATTCGTGGATTCATCGGATACTATCCAACAACACTCTCCAACTTAATTGACGTGAAGTAGGCTTAGTAACATTAAGATTATATTCTCGAATTATTAGTTCTCATCTTTTATTGATTACACACTTAATTCGATAGTATTTGGAAAAAGAAATCAATGTTCGAACTAAGATTGTGATTTTGGTCTTTAAAGGTCAATTGTATGTTGCTACATCTAGAGTTAGAAATCTCAAAGGTCTAAAAGTTTTGATCCGTGGTGACTCTAAAATTGTAATTCAATTACTATTGTAGTTTACTAAATTCTTAAAAATTTGTAATATTAAATACTATGTACTAAATTTTTAATATAGTTTAAGATTTGTAGTAATCACCTACCTTAAATATTATTTTAATTGTAAATATATTTATGTTCATAATTTTATCATAGGAATTCACACATAATAATTATTAAATAACAAAAATTTTATATATTAATAAACCTCATATAGGGTATATTTTTATAACATATTTTTCGTGCGTCGCACGGGACAAATACTAGTATGATTAAAAGTGGACTAACACCTATAAATGTTGGACAAAAAATGGAATTAACTCTTTTTTAATTTAGTCATTGATTACTAATTATTATTAATTGAGAATTAAATATAAAAGTATCATAATATTTGAAAAATAATAAAAATATTGTTTTATTTTGTTGTGTAAAGTTTGAGGTAGATGTTATATTAATTTGAGACCGACTCTTCAGTGGGATCATTTCACGGGGATGAGTTGGTACAATATGAAAATGTAATACTTATATTGAAAAATGTAATATTTCGTACTAATCAGGAATAAAGTGAGTGTTTGTTACTTAAGGAAAATGTAATATTTGTAAATAAAATAAAATATAATATAATACTTTTAAATCAAAATGTAAAAGTATTACATTTTTTTTCAAAATTAAAGTGTTACACTTTTTCTTTATAAGTTGCTAGTAAACACTTTATTCCTAATTAATATTACATTATTACATTTTTTAATATAAATATTACATTTTCGTATTAACCCCGACCTGTCTCATAGACAAGGATCCGTGAGACAATCTCACACAAGTTTTTGCTATTTAAATAAAACCAACAACCTTGGGATATTATTTTATTTTATTTTTAACATAGTTGTTTCAATGATTCATCGGAAATGAAGGTAATAATCTTACTAGAATATATTTATGGAGATGAGTAAACAAGTAGTTGTTGTATTGCTAAGAGTTTGAGTACACGTATAAAATTTGAGCGTCTCTCACGCTTATCACAGGGGCCTCGTATTTATATTAGTGGTGGCTAATAAGTACAACGACTACAACGATATAATGACGGTGCTCTAATAAATAGAATGACCCTGGAATTAGTACACATGCGACCATTACGTTGACTCGTTGCTCTATTCTCGGGGTCGGGTCTAAATAACTTATCCTATTATCCTATCACCAGCCCCCTTACTCTTGAACTACAAGAGTATGTAGTTAAGTCAACTAGGGAACAATAATAGTTGTAGACTCATCAAATATCTCGTATTCATCCTCCTTACTCTTGAGTTACGAGCTACTGGAGTCAAGTTAGGAAGTAATACTAACTTTATGTTTTGTCAAGTTTCCTTTCCTTTTTCATTTTATTTTCCAAAATTTTTTCTTTCCAAATCTTTCATTTTGGATGTCTCCCACTCTTTTTAAATGTTCTATTCTTTTCCTATCAATTCTTTAAAGCGTCTTCTGTAAGTCTCCTTTGCCCATCTTTTTTTTTACCTGCCATTCTGCCAAGGCCAAGCCTCAACTGGGTTTCCGATAGACTAGAATTAGCTAGGGTTTTGTGAATCTGCCAAAGTCGAGTTTTTATTTTATTTTTTGTATGGCCAAGGACAAACCTCAACCCCGCATATTTTGATAATTTAATGCTAAGATATTTTTAATGATGATTTTTAATGGATTATGTCCACCATAAAACTGTGTTAGTACAAAAGAAATAGGGACAAGAAATAATGATGATGTACTAATAATGACCCAAAAACCCTTACAGGGCGTTTGGTTGGAGGGATTTTAAATTCCCTTCCCACTTAATTCCCACCTAATTCCAAAGGCCATTAAATTCCGTAGTTTGGTTGGAGGGAATTACAATTCCATGGAATTGCAATTCCCCCATTTTCATGGAATTAAAATCCCATGTCCCCCCTGGTATTTTAATTCCTGGGAAAAAAAGATAGTGATGAGTCAACATTACCCCTTCCTTTTTTAACTTAAAATTAATGTCTAACAACAATAATGGACATTTTTGACTTTATACTACTTATTCCCTTTCAATTCCCATGTATACCAAACATTGGAATTGAAATTCCCAGTAATTCTATTCCTGTCAACCAAACACTGGAATTTAAATTCCCACTTTATTCCCAGTAATTCAACTCCCATGGAATTACAATTCTTTTCCCACATAATTCCCCCCCCCCTCCAATCAAACGCCCTATTATATTATGTATTTGGGCTAACAAGCAATATAATTGTCCAAGGAACACACCCTACTAACTCATTTTACAAATGACCCACTAGCAAACTAGTTGAGGTTGCCCATTAACCCTAGGCAACAACCAATGGGCAACAACCAATTGATATTCTCTAGAAGTCAGGTGGAAATCTAGGTTACGGATGAGTGATGTCTAGAAGGGATAAGTTGAATTGTCCTCTTTTATACTATGTTTGGAGCAAGTTTGTGGGGGAAATGGTGGCTTGTAGGAGTACATGGGTAGTTGTGGACCAAAAAAACCCGATCCATGCGAGATGGATTCGGGTGGATATCCACAGGGCGGATTGAAATTACCATCACAACTTGTGGTTGGCTAGGCATCTTGGTTCATTGGTCATGCATTATAGGAACTCAAAAGACTTTAGATTAACTCCCCCTAGGTCAAAATGCCTACTGTCGACCAACTTGTAACTTTTGGGCAATCGGCCATGCCATCAATCGTTATGCTGTGCATCCGTATGCACCATGTATGGTGCATACGGATGCCAAAACGGCGTCGTTTTATTAAAAAACGCGCGTCTCCCCTTTAAAAAAAATTCAGGTTCGATTCCCAGCAACAACATTATATTGTTCATTCATTCTGAAATTTTAGTTCAAAGATTATGGAATTATAGTTCATTGATTATGGAATTATAGTTCATCGATTATGGAATTGTAGTTCATCGATTCTGAAATTTTAGTTTATAGGGGGATTATGGAATTTTAGTTCATTCATTCTGGAATTTTTAGTTCATAGATTAGATTATGGAATTATAGTTCATCGATTATGGAATTATAGTTCATTGATTATGGAATTGTAGTTCATAAGTTGTTGCTGGGAATCGAACCTGATTTTTTTTTTAAGGGGAGACACACGTTTTATTAAAACGACGTCGTTTTTGCATCCGCATGCACCATGATGCACAGCATAATTTGCCCCATGCCGTGGTCTAGGCGAGATCACACTGGCCTACGAACCAAAGCAGAAGACTAGTCGACTGACCAACAAGCATGGGCTAGATTGGCCACTCGCTCAAAAGTCAACAAAATGGCTTCCAACATTAATTTGTTGAGGCTGGCACTAGTTGCCCAACCGCAATTTCCCCCACTATCCTGATAACTAAGGTTTGACCGTTTTGGGAATCAGCCCACTTATCGTAATTTCGCTCACCAAACACGCCCTTAGTTCTTTCCCGGTTGGAAAAACAATAAATAATTCCCAACCTGTAATCCAATAGGGTAGCTCAAATGACAATAAGCTCTCTTTGTGGGGAATAATTTTGGGATAACCCGAGTTCAATTCCTTTTGGACCAGCTTCTGTGCCGACCTCTCGGAGAAAAAGACCCGGACCACATTGTGTGTTACATCAAAAAAAAAAAAAAAAAAAACCCCACCCAATTTCCCAACTCCATGAGCCACATCCATAACTAATATAAATTTTGATTTATAATTTTATTTTAATATAATTAATACTTATTATCATCATTAAAATAATTAATATTTTATAATAAATCTATATTTTCCTAAAATCCTGAACTTTAACTTCCCGCCCAATTCTTAAAAATTTTTTCTTTCTAATAAAAATATATTATTTTCTATATATTTTCCTATTCGTACTATAATTCTAGGTTAAAATTACTATTTTAATATTATAAAATAATGTAATATAATTCATATTCTAATCTATACTATATATAAAAACAAACTCCTGAACTTTAACTTCCCGCCCAATTCTTAAAAAATCTATCATTCTAATAAAAATATTTTTTTTTCTATTTTCCTATTTGTATTATAATTTTAGGTTAAAATTCCTATTCTAATCTATACTATAATTAAAAACAAAATCATATTTACTTGATTTACCGCCCAAACATTAGTAAATAGTAAATGTAAATAAAAAAGGAACATAAATATTTCACAATAATATTCTACATCATCAATTAAAAATGGTACCAAAATAAGGTAAATTAGAAAAGGAAATGAATATTAATAATTGATTGAAAATTAAAAATGGAAAAAGGAACGGAAATTAGTTTAATTAGATAAGGAAATGAATATTAATAATCTATACTATAATTAAAAACAAAATCATATTTACTTGATTTTCCGCCCAAACAATAGTAAATAGTAAAGCTAATTAAAAAAGGAATAAAAATAAAAAAAAGGAACATAAATATTTTACAATAATATTCTACATCATCAATATAATTTAAAATGGAACCAAAAATAGGTAAATTGAAAAAGGAAATGAATATTAATAATTGACTGAAAATTAAAAATGGAAAAAAGGAATAGAAATTAGGTTAATTGAAAAAAGAAATGAATATTAAGAATTGACTAAAAAAATATTCATAATTGACTAAAATGGAAAAGAAAATTGTCATATCATTGCATTTTAATTTTTCACAATAATATTACACATCATAATGAATCAAATCACAATTATATCATAAATCTTTCATAATTTTAAACAATGGAACGAAAATTAAAAATTGAACAAAAATATTTCAATAATAATATTCTACATCATCAAGTAACGATAAATTAAAAATGGAAAAGAAATATTTCAATAATAATATTCTACACCATCAATAATAAAGGTAAATTAAAAATGGAATGAAAATATTTGAATAATAATATTTTACATCATCAACTAAAAATGAAACGGAAATTAGGTAAAAATATCACTATATCTGATATTTTAATTGAATAATTGATTTTTTGACCAAAAATAAAATAGAATAATTGGTTGAAAATTAATATAATATTACTAATTGACTGAAAATATAAAAGGAAATGAATATTAATAGTTGACTGCAAATAAAAGTGATCCATAATTGACTAAAATGAAAATATAAATGGTCAGATCATTGCATTTTAATTAAAAATGGAATAAAAACTAAAAATTTGACGAAAATATTTTAATAATAATATTCTGTATTATGATCAATAGTAAATGCATATTTTAAACAATAGTAAAAGTAAATTAAAAATGTAACATAAATATTTCAATAATATTATTATACATCATCAATTAAAAATATAACATAAATTAGGAACAAATATGATTGCATCTGATATTCTAATTGACTAATTGACTGAAAATAAAAAAGAATAATTGGCTAAAAATGAATCTGATATTACTAATTGACTAAAAATATAAAAGGATCACTAATTGACTAATATTCGACCATTATATATTTTCACATGACTCAACCATCTTTGATGGACTGAAAGTGTTAGCTCTAGACGATGATGGACAAGATTGTGTTGCTACTACCAATGTCGTCTACAAAGAGGTTTCAATAATGTGTAAATACAATCGGTTATATTATGTCTTTTAAATGACAAAATTGCAATATAGCAGGACAAAAAATATTTCCATACAAATGAATTAGGATTGCAATTCATTTTTATAACTGAGTTGCTAGAAAACGAGCACATTTGCCTAATTTATAAAAATACTAAACAATGATAAATAAAACCTCCAAAGTTACAGTATCGCATGCGTACATCTACACATTAGTTATTAATTTGAGTAATTATTTGCTCAAATTTAGGCAACGATAACATCAAAACACATAAACCATCCAAATCATATCTTCAAGTGCACTATATAATATTTGATGTTCTAATTTAAATAATTATAATATATTACAACAAATTCATTCCGTGCATCGCGCGGGTGAAAATACTAGTAACTTTGTAATAGATTTATGTTAATGTTTTAAAAAACGAACCAACCTAAAAAAAAAAAAAAAAAAAAAGATGAAAGAAATACACATTTTTTACTTTTAGCAAAATAGAAAAAGACTATTTTTGACATTCAAACTTAACACTAGAAAATAAAAATATTTTTGTTGTTTCCAAACTAACTCTTAAAATTAAAATAAAAATACAAGTGGAACAAGCTGTTGCATAAAAGCCGGATTGTTATGCCATGGACCCGGGTCCACTTACAATGTCAATCATGGTTCAAAACAGTGTCGTTTTACTTCAAAACGATGCCGTCTGAGTTTATTATTATTATTATTATTATTATTATTATTATTATTATTATTATTATTATTATTATTTTTAAATTGCTTACTTCCTTGCCGTTTGTCTCAGAATTCGTTCCTTTATATTCACAAATTTTGAACTCTATAGACTATATTCACAATTTTAGAACTCTATATTTACAATTTTAGAATTGAATATTCATAATTTTAGATCTCAATATAAAAAATTACAAAATTACAAAACTTAATATTCACAATTTTTGAACTCTATATTTACAATTTTTTATTATATTCACAATTACAGAACTCAATATTCACAATTTTTGAACTCTGTATTCACAATTTTTGAACTCTATATTCATAATTTTTTAACTCTATTCATAATTTTTGAACTCTATATTAAAAAAAAAAAAGAAAAAAAAATTATAGGCGGAAGAAACGATGCCATTAACAACACCGTTATTCCAGACGCATGTTTTGGACCTAGGCCCACCTTGCCATAAAAGCCCATCGGGAAAGGCTTCCTGGTGTGGCCCATTTTGCAATGCAAAACCCAAAGTAATAGTGGATGGGTTTCGCGTCAGCCCGGATGGCCTATTTTCAAATGTAAAATGCCCTAAAGCCCAATGGCGTAGCCAGGCGGACTTAGGGTTAGCAGACATAAAACCTTGGTAGTTCCCCTTCTTCTACTCTCTGTTGCATCGCTCTGGGTTTTAGTTGCCGGCTATCCTTCTCCTTTCACCCTCGAAATCTTTACTGGACTCGGTAGCTTCAGAATGGCAGAACAGGTATCTTCACATTCCTCGTTTTATGTGTTTATGTTTGTGTACATATTTAAGCCCTTTAGAATGTATATCCGCATTCATATATGTCGTTACGAGTTTATGGTGGAATCTAACGGAAGTACTATGTGTTGCAGACCGAGAAGGCTTTCTTGAAACAGCCTGGAGTGTTTCTCAGGTATAATTTATTTAAACTTACATTTATGCAATTATGCTGCATATAATGCATATGATAGTGATAATGCTTCTGATGTAGATGATTTTATATATGTGTTGTGAGTTGGAAACAACGTCGTTTAAGATTTGCATTTGGATCTTAATCTGCAGCTCGAAGAAGACTGGAAAAGGAAAACGGCCCGGGAAGGGAGGAAATCGCTTCTGGAAGAGTGTAGGGCTAGGGTTCAAGACTCCACGCGAGGCTATTGAAGGTTAGTTTCAGTTGACATTGAAGTTAGGTTGAGAAGTTGTGATACTTTTCATTTCTGGTTTGTAATATTTTCTGAAATTCTGACTCTGATCCAAAAATATACATAATATTATTTTTCTCTATGGTGTCTTGTGTTCATGTTTTATGCTCCATGTACTTAGTCAACAATATATATTTTTTCAGAATTGTGAAATTACAATGGTAACTTGTGCTAAACCAATGTAGTTTCAAGAATATTTGTTAAATTTAGCTTGTAATTAAAGTGGCAATCATTTGTTTAGTATCTGGGATAGTAAATATGTAATTGCAATTATTTGATTATCTCTGGCATAAAATTTATAGTTTTAGTAATGGTTTGTCATTGTGGTGCATCTAAAATATAGAAGTCTATCGTTTGCTTAACTTTTGGATTTAAATTACTTTCTGCTCATTAGAAATAATACTTTCTGCCCAGCAGATCGTCTATATAATTCATTGAAATTGCATATTTTGCCCCTTGTTCTTTTTCAAGCATGTAATGTGAATTTTTACTCAATTCTATGGTCCAAACTTTTTACTAGTCATATGCTTTTAGTTCTATTCTTTAAGAGCTTTTGTCTATCTGGTTATAGGGGCCTATATTGATAAGAAGTGTCCATTCACCGGCACTGTTTCTATTAGAGGTAGAATCCTTGCTGGGACATGCCACAGTGCAAAGATGACAAGAACTATCATTGTTCGCCGCAACTACCTGCATTTTGTCAAGAAGTATCAGAGGTACAAGGCTTGTCACTTTCTGTTGTTTAAATAGTTGCACTCTCTTTATTTAGAAAAAGAGTTCGATAATGTGTTATTTTCAGATATGAGAAGCGACACTCAAACATTGCCGCTCACATTTCTCCATGCTTCCGAGTGAAAGAGGGAGATTATGTTATCATTGGCCAGTGCAGGTGAAGATCAGAGCTTATTAATTCCCAATACCATTGTCTTCTGCATTAGTATATAAATTTGATATATTTATTTTTGTGTTTTAACAGGCCGCTGTCCAAAACAGTGAGGTTCAACGTGTTGAAGGTTATTCCTGCAGGGTCAGGTGGAGGGAAAAAGGCTTTCACTGGGATGTAAACTTGTTTCTTTTTGTAGTATTGTTAAAGTATTAGAAGAATGCTTGGTATTTAGACTATGCAAAACTCAGTCAAAGTTTCTCTCTATGTACTTGCCATGGAAGGCTTAAATTTTTGTGCTACTTTTTTTTTTTTTTTTGGTTTTATATACTCAAGTGTTTTCAGATTACTCAGCTTTGGTAAACAGTGGTTGAAATCCTTCAAATTGAACTGGTAATGTGATCTATTATGGGATTGTTGTTTCTCCAGTGTGATGGCAAGAGAATTTTAAAACATCTACTAATTTTGACTTGTTCCTTTAAAATATCTGTGAGGTACATTGAGCTGAATAATCTGGGGAGAGAATGGTTTACTAACTGCACTTCTTATTGATTGGGTTTTGTACTTATCTCATATCTTGTAGAAGTTGTAAATTGGACCAAGTTTGGTATTAAGTGACATGAAAGTTAAAATAATCTTTTTTTTTTTTTTTTTTTTTGTTTTTTGTTTTAATGCACGTGGAAATTTGTTTTCTTAGGAGTTTCTGCATTAGTTGGTTTTTTGCACAATCCCCTGCGAAACGCATGTAATTTGCAATTGTTTCTCTCTCTTGGTGAGTCCACTAACAACTTCAGCATATCTAAATTTCTCTCTTAACTTCTCTTTTCTGCACATAAAAGGACCCATAAAAAATCAAGTAAAAATTATAAATGGGGATGACCTTAGAAAAAAAAAAATCAAGTCAAAGAGGTTTGCAGGGATGTAAAACAAACCGTGAAAGAAATTACAAATTTGATGATGTGGAAGTGTGACCCATTTTTAAAAGTGAGAGATTTGCAGGGATAAAGATAGCCTTATAATTATGTGATCTTTCTTCCTATTTTGATGTTAGGAATATTTATAATTTAGATTTAGATTTTGATAATACCAATCGTTATGCTGTGCATCCGTGTGCACCTTGAATGGTGCACACCGATGCAAAAACGACGTCGTTTTGACTAAAAACGCGCGTCCACTTAAAAAAAAAAAATCAGTTTCGATTCCCCTCAACAGCATTATGTTGTTCATTGATTCTGGATTTTTAGTTCATTGATTATGGATTTTTAGTTCATTGATTCTGGATATTTAGACGGAAATAGAAACTGATTTTTTTTCATTCACGCTGGATATTTAGTTCATTCATTATGGATATTTAGTTCATTCATTATGGATTTTAGTTCATTGATTCTGGATATATAGTTCAAATTATGCACAACATAATGTTGTTGCCGAGAATCAAAACTGATTTTTTTTTTTTAAGTGGACGCGCGTTTTTAGTCAAAACGACGTCGTTTTTGCATCCGTGTGCACCATGCATGGTGCACACGGATGCACAACATAATTTGCTGAATATATGTGGGTTATATATAATTTTAAAGGAATTTGGATAAACGAATAGTATTTAAAGTTGGATGAGATCACGAACCTGGACGTAATGCTGTCCCGATACATTCCTTAATTTAATTCAAATAATTAAATTAAATCTAGGAATTAACCAAAGAGCTAGATAGAGTTCGTTAGAGATTTTCCCTACACTCACCACTATAAATAGTGGTTTCATTTTTAAGGGAAAGGAGCTCTAAAGCATACTAAAGCTCTGTCGAAATCTCGCCAGGATATCGTCTAGAACACGCCCGCAGTTATACTATACTGCGTTGAGGAACACGCCATTTGAACACCGAGAGCCCTTCTTTGAAGATCAAGCTGCATATTAGCCCTTCATTGAAGAACAAGCTACTTAATTCCAGATGCCCTTCAGCAAGGAACTACTTTCAATTCGGCATACTTCCAGTTCGACACTACTTCCAATTCTGAATACTTCTAGTTCGGCACTACTTCCAATTCGGCATACTTCCAGTTTGGCATACTCCGAACTCGGCATACTTACAGTTCGGCATACTCCGAACTCGGCATACTTACAATTCAGCATACTCTGAACTCGGCATACTTACAGTTCAGCATACTCTGAACTCGACATACTTCCAGTTCAGCATACTCTGAACTCGGCACACCTCCCATTCGGCACACTTCTAATATGCATACTTCTAGCAGAAAATCAGAGGATCTCTCCTATACAGAGATTGTACCCCTCCTCATTTGATACATACTATTTGTAACCGACACTTTGAATATTGAATATATACCATTCAAGTTTTTCGCGTTTACACCGGGACGATATTAGAGTAATCGCAGTGCAAAGAACAATATTGAGAACCGAGAGAAAAATAGAGAAAAAGGAAAATTGAAATGAAGGAACTTATCAACCACCATATTCCATTGATCATTTACTTTATATATATACATACATCATAATAATCACTTCAAGTTTAAGGGATAGAAGAGATAGTGGAGATAATGACCATAAAATATATATTTATAATACTATCCTTTGACAATTATCTTATTATTAAAAATCTTGCTAGAAAAATTGTATGAAAAAATTTAGCTAATTGAGGGAAAAAGAGTACACGATATATTTCAAAACATGTGTTACACAGAATTGTATCATTAAAAATCTTAGGCTAAGAAAAATCAGTGAGAAAAAAAACTTATGTAAGGGAAAAAGAGTATAATCATAAACCAACATAAACTTTCAATGCATAATAAAGTAGTGTTCCAACGACAATGAAGCATGGTTGCAGTAGGTGCTAGGTGCTAGTCGGGCGGTCGGGCAGCACCTAGTGCCTAGGCGGAATCTAGGTGGGGCACCAAAAAAATTAAAAAAAATAGTGAAACTTGTAGTTTGACAATTTTAATGAGGTTGTTTTCAACATTCAATCAAATAACATATCTAAATAAATGAAATAATGATAATTTATAAGTCATAACGTCATAATAATATTAAAATCAATAATTAATGAAAGACGACATCGGTCAAAATCGAACAAAATCGGTCAAAATCAGACAAAATTGGTCCAAAATGGTCAAAACCGGACGAAATCCGAGTTGACCGACTCGGCCGAATTTGGCCGCCCAGGCGGCCGGCCGAGTTTTGACCGCCTTTAGGCCAAAACGGCAAGGCTCGGTGCCGCCTAGCGCCTAGGCGGCCGAGTTTTGCAACCCTGCAATGAAGTAATGTACTTTTGGTCTTAAGGTATCCTCTTCGAGTCTAAACAGTTCCTTGTCTACTTTAAGATATTGGAAACCATTAGTCTGATAAATAAATGATGCTTATCAGTTCCTTGTCTACTTCAAGATATTGGAAACCATTAGTATGATAAGTAAATGATGCTTATCCATATAAAACACGTCAAATGAATTCTTCAAGATAAGCTAATTGGTGTATAAAATTCCTTCAAGGGAATACTCGATCTGCAGGTCGAGACAATACTTGATTTCCCAAGTCTTTCATTTTAAACTCCGTCTTTAAGGCATGAGTTAATATCATCAAGATCTTTATACATTTCAATCATATTTATATAATTGACGTAAACTGAGATAATAAATAAATAACTCCATTTGCAACTCCTTAATAAGCACAAAATGACGCATATTATTTACAAAATGTGACATATATTGCCCCTCCCTAATAGGAAGAATGAAAAACATTGTTGTCAACGGGAGGAGAACAAACGAAGAAAGAAAAATGGAGGAAAAAAAGTGGTCTTCGAATAGAGAAAACGACGGGTAATCATATTTACACCACTAATAATTCAGAGGAGGGACAATAATATATGTCACATTTTGAAAATTAAAAAGTAATATTTACATCACTAATAATCTATGAATGACATTGATAATAGACATATTTATGAGGGACATAAATTACAATTTTCCATCCTAAATTATCTTGTTCTTGTGTAGTGCATTCTTATGCTCTCCCCACACCTGTTTATATCATCTTTCTTGTGAAGCAATACACCTAATTCTTCAAAATCTGAACTTCTATGTGCTGGTTTATTTTTGGGTATTTCTAACTCCTCACTCTCTCAAATGCAAAAACAAATAAAAAATATTTATTTAATTATAATATATTATTCATAATAAATTTATTTAATCATAATAAACTATTTATACATGTATTCGAGTATTGCTCAGAGATCACACTAATTAAATAAATAAATAAAAATTAATTTTCTAAAGACAAATGAAGTTAAT
The DNA here is from genome assembly GCF_001879475.1 of Ipomoea nil. Lineage (NCBI taxonomy): Eukaryota > Viridiplantae > Streptophyta > Magnoliopsida > Solanales > Convolvulaceae > Ipomoea > Ipomoea nil. The sequence continues at coordinate 2,587,213 of NW_017619742.1, forward strand.
TCTTTCTTCTATTATTTTATATATTTTCATGATTCCATCTCCACTTGAATTTTATTCATAAATCTTTTAAGGTAAATTTGTAACAAAGATATGACAAAGCTATTTATACTTGCACTTATAATGTTGCTATTTATACTTGCACTTATAATGTTCCTCCTTCAAATTAAAATCATTGTCTACATACATCCTTCAATTCCAACATCTCTCTTATCCAACTAACATCCAAAATCATCCACAAAGGGCTCAGTCAAATCAAATGCTGCAAAGTGAGTCTCAGTGATTCTGCAAAGCACAAGAAATATTAGTAATATGAGCAGGAACTAACAGGACTATGAACACTAGACCATAAATTCATCTATAAACCGAATTAATACAATTTGCTCGAAACTCGGGTTTTCTAACTGGGTTCGTGTGGAGGCTGTGGGTTTCAGTGGAGGTATCTGCGTCTTCTGGAAGGACCCGGTGCATATCTCAATTCTGTACACTCACCCACAGTTCATGTTGATGCAGGTTACTCAATTTGGCCACCCTCCTTGGGTGTTTGCGCCAGTCTATGAAAGTCCGACCCACCACCTCAGACGCCGGCTTTGGAGAGAACTTTCCCAGTCAAAGCGGGGGCAAAATTGCCCGTGGCTTGTGGCTGGTGATTTCAACTCCGTCATCTCGAAGGCGGAAACAAGTAACTATAGCTCGTATTCTGCCCAACGAAGTTCGGACTTCGTCACATGGATTCAAGATGAAGGTCTAATTGACCTTGGTTTCTCGGGGCCTAAGCTTACGTGGGTGACTGATGGGTCAACTGATGCTATTAAAGGGGCTCGCCTCGATAGGGCACTCTGTAACTTGGAATAGCGTATCCGGTTCCCGGAAGCGAATGTCGAGCATTTACCTCGAACTGCCTCTGATCATGCACCACTCCTGTTACGAATACTCGGGGGCAGAAAACATACTCATAGTAACCATTTTATGTTTCAGGCTGCTTGGCTCGCCCATGACGATTTATCAAAGACGGTCTAGGGCCTATGGTGTGCGGACCAAGACATTTTGGCAAATGTGCAGCAGGTAACAGCAGGTTTATCCACCTGGAACAGAGAGGTGTTCGGGAACATATACAAACGAAAGAGGGTCATCATGTCACGCCTAAGCGGCATCCAAAAAATCCTGGCCGAGAACATGCATAAAGGCCTTCTTAAATTGGATCAGAAGCTGCGTCTTGAGCTGGAAGAGATCCTGTATCAGGAGGAACTGCTGTGGTTCCAACGGTCCAGAGAGGATTGGATCACGTCGGGGGACAGAAACACGGCATACTATCATGCTGCTGCTACTGTTCGAAGAAGCCGTAACAGGTTAGGCAGGCTTCTGGATAGTGATGGCGCTTGGATCACATATGACGCAAAACTCAGGGACCACATTCAAAATTTTTATATTAACTTGTTTACTGAATGCAGGGAGGTGACCGAAGCCCAGCATTTTCCACGGCTTAGACGTATCGACTGGACTCTCTTCAACCGGCAAGTGACTAAAGATGAAGTCTACGAGGTTGTTTGTGACATGAAGCCTTTCAAAGCCCCAGGCCCTGATGGTCTTCCCGCAGGGTTCTTCCAGCACATGTGGGAAGTGACTGGGGACAGCATTTTTAAGATGGTTAATGAGGCTTTCAGGACAGGGCGGATACCAGAAGGCAATAACGATACTCTCGTTGCTCTCATTCCTAAAGTGCAGATCCCGGATACCATCAAGCAGTTCCGACCTATCAGTCTTTGTAACGTGAGCTATAAGATCCTTACCAAAACCATCACCAATAGGTTAAAAAGTATCCTTCCTCGAATGGTAGGGTCGTTTCAAAGCTCTTTCGTTCCCGGGAGACAGATATCTGATAATGTGACCATCTATCAAGAAGTCCTCCATACAATGCGGGAATCGAGGGGAAGTAAGAAGTATATGGCCATCAAGTTAGACCTTGAAAAGGCATATGACAGGCTATCGTGGGATTTCATCCAGGACACCCTCGAGCGGGCCGGTTTCAACAATAGTTGGAGAGACCTTATCATGACCTGCATCACAACCCCCAGGCTTGCCATCATTTGGAATGGGGACAGGCTCGAGCCTTTTAAGCCAGAGAGAGGCATCCGCCAAGGGGACGCTATGTCTCCCGCCATTTTCGTGCTTTGTATGGAACGGTCAAGTCACCTGATTGTTACTAAGGTAGAGAACCATAGATGGAAAGGAATTAAGCTAGATTCACAAGGCCCAACGTTGTCACACCTCTGTTTCGCGGACGACATGGTGCTGTTTACGGAGGCCTCGTTAGACCAAGTGGAAATAGTTCAGAATTGTTTACATAAGTTCTGTAGGGCTTCCGGACAGAAGGTCAGTCTCGAGAAATCCCAGATTCACTTCTCCAAGAATACGACACCCGGCCTGGCCAACGAGATCACAGGTAAGTTTGGCATTGCTGAGACCAAGGACCTGGGGCGGTATCTTGGTGTGTCGTCCATCCATGGGCGGGTAACCTGCAACACTTATGCAGGTCTCCTTGAGCGCATTGCGGGCCGTCTCGAGGGGTGGAAATCCAAAACCGTGTCTTTAGCGGGGAGAGTTACTCTGGCGAAGTCCGTTTTAAATGCTATCCCTGTCTATACAATGCAAACTGCAACCCTACCAAAAGGTATTTGCACAGAGATTGAGAAGAGAACAAGACGCTTCATTTAGGGCAAGAACGACCTGGAGGCGATAAGATGAGTCTTGCTAGTTGGGAAATGGTGACCAAGGCAAAAGAGACGGTCGGGCTAGGGCTTAGAAGGCTGCACGACATGAATACCGCTTGCATGGATAAACTGGGGTGGAGGATCCACACGGAGCCACATGCTCTTTGGGCGCAAGTTCTGACCTCCAAGTATGGCCGTATGGCAAATGTAATAGGCAGAAGGAAAACGTCTAACGTTTGGAAGGGCATCAATGAGGCGAAGGCTTTCTTGGAGGAGGGTCTCACGCACATAGTTCGCGACGGAAGTGCAACTCAATTTTGGATGGACAAATGGCTTACACCTAGGCCGCTTTACGATCAGCTCAAATCCCCTCTGAGCCTTCCCGAGCTGTACGCAACGGTAGACTCATATTGGGATCATGACCGAGGCTGGAAGTGGGAAAAGCTAATGCATGTTCTGCCCCAGGAGGCTATAGAGCGTCTAGCAGGTTTCAGGTTGACGGAGGCTGGCATTCAGGATGAATGGGGCTGGGGTCCGGACAGCAGGGGGAAATTCTCGGTTCAGTCTGCATATGCCCTCATCACTAATGCGACGGAAGACCACGCTGACAAGGATTGGAAGAGAGTTTGGGCTCTTTGGGTGCCGGCAAGAGTTTCGATGTTTCTGTGGCTCGTAAAACTTGAGAAAATCCTTACGAATGTGGAACGAGCCAGGCGCCACCTCACCACTAATGTTTTTTGTTTTATTTGTGCAGGCCAGCGTGAGGATCTTAATCACCTCTTCAGAGATTGCAGAGCTGCGCGAAAAATTTGGAATGAATCCCTCTATTGGCGTACCATGGAAAAGCTGCGATGTCTAAACTGGCAGGAATTGTTTGCGGCAAACATACAGGGCGACGCGAGACAAGGTTTTGAAGAAGGTTGGCCTGAACGGTTCGCCGCTAGGATGTGGTGGATTTGGCGATGGCAGAATGACGAGGTGTTCAACCATCAAAAAATCCCAAACGCCAAGAAATTGGATTGGTTACGTAAATATGATGCTGAGGTGGCCGGAGTTTTCGTTTGGAACCGAAGACCGCTAAGCAGGAAAACCCCGGTTGTAGAAGCTAAGCTGGCTTAGGGGAAATCGACAAGAGGTTGGGTGAAACTTAACGTGGATGGGAGCTGTAGAACCAATCGTGTGGCAGGCTGCGGCGGTGTCCTTCGGGATGAATTTGGAGACTGGTTATGTGGAATAGGGAGATGTTCAATAGAGGCTGCGGAAACATGGGGTGTCCTACATGGTTTATGCATGGCAAAGAACTACGGGGCTACCAAGATCATCATCGAGAGTGATTCAAGGGCCACAATCGAGAAGTTGCGTCAGGGAAGAAACCGACAGGGACAAAACCATAACATTGGCAGACTGTGTTTGGCAGAAGCGGCGACTTTTTCTGAGGTCAGATTTGAGCATGTTTTCAGAGAGCAGAATAAGCTGGCGGACAGACTGGCGTCCATAGCAACTTTGGAACAACAGGGGTTCCACATCCTTAAGGAACCACCACCGACGCTTCATTGTATGATTGCACTCGATAAGATTGGAGCATCCTCAACGCGGCGCATCTTCCAAGCCCCCCCCCCCCCCCTCCGGGAGCGTGAGACCTTTTTCTTGCTTTCTTGGGTGTCCCCCTCAACTCTGATATAAAAAAAATCTTTTAACAATTATCTTATTATTAAAAATATTGCTAGGAAAACCATATGGAAAAACCTAGCTAATTGAGGAAAAAAGAATACACGATATATTTCAAAACATGTGTTACACAGAATTGTCTCATTAAAAATCTTAGGCTAAGAAAACCTAGTGAGAAAAAAACTTATCTAAGGGAAAAGAGTATAATCATAAACCAACATAAACTTTCAATGTATAATAAAGTAGTGTTCCAACGATAATGAAGTAATGTACTTTTGGTCTTAAGGTATCCTCATTATCCTCTTCGAGTCTAATTGGAAACCATTAGTATGTTAAGTAAATGATGCTTGTACATATAAAAAAGTCAAATGAATTTTTCAAGATAGGCTAATTGGTGTATAAAATTCCTTCAAGGGAATACTCGATCTGTAGGTCGAGACAATACTTGATTTCCCAAGTCTTTCATTTTAAACTCCGTCTTTAAGGCATGAGTTAATATCATCAAGATCTTTATACATTTCAATCATATTTATATAATTGACGTAAACTGAGATAATAAATAAATAACTCCATTTGCAACTCCTTAATAAGCACAAAATGACGTATATTATTTACAAAACGTAACATATATTGCCCCTCCCTAATAGGAAGAATGAGAAACATTGTTGTCCACAGGAGGAGAACAAACGAAGAAAGAAAAATGGAGGAAAAAAACGTGGTCTTCGAATAGAGAAAACGACGGGTAATCATATTTACACCACTAATAATTCAAAGGAGGGACAATAATATGTCACATTTTGAAAATTAAAAAGTAACATTTACATCACTAATAATCTATCAATGACATTGATAATAGACATATTTATGAGGGACATAAATTACAATTTTCCCTCCTGAATTATCTTGTTCTTGTCTAGTGCATTCTTATGCTCTTCCCACAACTGTTGAATATCAACTTTCTTGTGAAGCAATACACCTAATTCTTCAAAATCTGAACTTCTATTGTGCTGGTTTATTTTTGGGTATTTCTAACTCCTCACTCTCTCAAATGCAAAAAATAAAAATAAAAAATATTTATTTAATTATAATATATTATTCATAATAAATTCATTTAATCATAATAAACTATTTATACATGTATTCGAGTATTGCTCGGAGATCACACTAATTAAATAAATAAATAAAAATTAATTTTCTAAAGACAAATGAAGTTAATTCTTCTCTTCTATTATTTTATATATTTTCATGATTCCATCTTCACTTGAATTTGATTCATAAATCTTTTAAGGTAAATTTGTAACAAAGATATGACAAAGCTATTTATACTTGCACTTATAATGTTTCTCCTTCAAATTAAAATCATTGTCTACATACATCCTTCAATTCCAACATCTCTCTTATCCATCCATCCCAAAAATCACAACAAACTATTATTCAACTAACATCCAAAATCATCCACAAAGGGCTCAGTCAAATCAAATGCTGCAAAGTGAGTCTCAGTGATTCTGCAAAGCACAAGAACTATTAGCAATATGAGCAGGAACTAACAGGACTATGAACACTAGACCATAAATTCATCTATAAACCGAATTAAACCTTTTGGCGTTTGGGGTTTGGCTGCTCTGGATGCTCTCGAACAGGACTAGCAATTGGGGTTTGGTCCTAGTCCGATAAGAATTAGACACGATCGATCCAGATCAGACGTGAGAAGAATACATTCACACAATTACATGACTTTATGGTAGGTTACCATATATATATATATATATACCTCTTCTGAAGAATCTTGAAGTGGTGGTATTGTAAATCGAGGACCTGCAGAAGAATTTATATATTAATTTGCGGGTTAAGGTGTTTCTTCAGTTTTGGCAAAAAAATAATAATACCTCCTCCACTGAGTCTAGCAGTATTTGGCACTGGCACATAATAACGAGGATCAAAATCATCCTCCTCATTTTCTCTTTGAAGAACTAGACCGCCTCGTCGAGATAAAGAACGCACAATCTGCATGCCATAACATTAATTGACCAGCTATCTAGCTAGTGTAGATAGAACGTACAAATATACTTACCGGTTCAGATATATAAGAACTTGATCCATCATCTAATCCTCATATATAGCACAAAACTTGGTTAATTAGAGCAGTAGTATATATTAATTAAAGCAGAGCAGATCGATCGAACAAACCTACCTAAATTAATCAGATGTAGAGTGTCACCATCTTCCACATCTATTAGTAGATTCATTAGGGAGCACAGAATGATATATAATATATATGAACAACTAACATAACTAACGAAAGGGGGCTGGGGATACTGTAATCTGAAAGACGTTTATAGTTTCTCAAATCTCTTCTCCGGAAGATAAGTTGTTGTCTATTTGAGGAAACGCCAGTAAACACAGCAATTTGTTGCTTCAAATAAAGAACTGGAGCCTGCATATATGTTCGTACCAAAATATATATGCATATGATCAGGAAATGCAGAAAGAAAGCATATCAAGACAAGAGAAAATGGAGAAGAGCAAAAGGCTTTTACGTACTCCTTTATATATTCGCATTGTGCGCTGGGAATCCCTTATCTTAATATTGATCTTTATGTCTTCACTGTCATTGGTAGCCATCTTCACCCCTTCTTACCAACACGTATAGTAAAACACTCAATAGATTGAAATAATGAATACTACCTAGCTAGCTAATTAAAGACAACAATCTTTTGAATTTGAAGTTGAAAACCATCTAAAAATTGCAAGAAACTGAATGAAGCCCATAATCGGAACGCTACAACTTGAATTGTTGCATTTTAATAATCAAGATTCCCAAACTAATTAATAGCTCCATTCAAGAATCTCTTCCACCAATAATTTTATCAGTAAATTATAAAGAAATCATGATTGCAGTATAGAGCTAGCAAGAAGCCATTTATGAGAAGGATGAAGGAACAGTGGGTAGAGCAAGAAAGATACAGAGGAAGAGACGAACCTGAATTGAAAGAGAGAAAGAAAGAAACCAACAGTGGGTAAGAATGCCTATCTTAGAGTTTGCGGTGAATTTTTATATCATTGTAAAATAAACTGAGTATGTAATATGTATCGCTTTATTACATGAGTTGAGGAAAATGTGTGTTTATTTGAAAAATAAATAAAAAATAATTTGTAAAATTCAAAAAATATATTTTTTGTTATGGATATATTTTGTTGATAATGTATAATCATTATTCCAATTATATTATCTCTTGGATGAAAAGGGGGCGTTTGGTTCAAGTCATCTCAAATTACCTAGGTAATTTGAGTATGATAATGTTATATTACTTTGTTTGGTTCAAGTTATGAGATTACCTGGTAATGTTATATTACCAGAAATTGATGTGGCGGTAATGTTTCAAGGTAATGTGATTACTCCATTTTCTTAGGTAATCTTAAATTACATTGAATTATTCCAACTTTGTGCTTATTGAGGACATTATAGTAAATTGATCCATATAACCTAAAATATAACGCTTTGTTGACTTCTTGATTTGTTGTTCCCCATGTACTTATGAGTATTTATTGATGTTTCGTAAGTCTAGAGCGGCGTATTATGAACCCAATGGTTAGGATTTAGAGTCTTGAATTGCGATTAATATCCAATATTGCTATTCGTTAGATTATTTGATGAAGTCTATGATGTTCGTATAAACCCTTGTGATTACTCTTTGACTTGTGTATTAGCATGTTGTTTCTTGATGCTAGTATGATTCCTTGTGATAGCCTATAGTTGATTCTTGATTGAATTGATAACTTGAGCTTATCTATTCGTTGTAACACTTTGTTGGAATCCGTTGTCGTTGAGTCTTTGTCTTAGAAATACCCTTCTTGTATTTCTCTCTTGATATCCGTTTGAACTATCATTGTGAGCTTGTACTCTTGTTGTATCTTATCTTTGAGAATTCTTTGAATTGAGCTATTGATTGAGCTAATTCGTTGTTGAATACACTTCTTGTGGAATCTATTCCTTTACTTTATCTCTTAAGATTCCTTGTGTATTGAACTCTTGTTGTGATGATTGAGCTGGTACGGTGGACAGTGTGGGGATTTCTTACAGATTCAGGATGTTGGTTTGACGGACAACCTGTTGAAACTTATCCGGGTTGTCGGACCTATTTCTACTTATTGGGCTTGGAGATCGCAATAGGGGTGTATACACTTAAGGACTTAGGCCGCCACGTTTATATCCTGTCGAGTCGTTGCAATGACTCCGCGGAATCTATGTTTTGAGATGGTGGTTTACCACAATCGGGTCGTTGCGATGGCCCCGCGTGCATCTCTTGTGTTACTTGCCGACTTTGAGCCTTCCACACTGATTCATCATTTGATTTAAGTCATTGAGATTGACTCCGCGCTGTATGCTTGTTGATTGTGTCCTTTGTGGACTTGGTATCTTGATATTGACGTTGATTGCATAACCTTGATGAGAATTGTCCTTGTTGCTTGTTATGATTGTCTTGCCATGATCTTTATCCTTTATTCACTACCGTTATCTCGTTGACTCAATCTATTCTATTGTTCTTGTGGTCTAATGCGTATGGTTGAGTATATCTCTTGAATGATTTGGTCGTGAGTCCATTCCTTGTGATTTACTGAAATAGAGTTGATTAGAGATATACTTATGTATTCCCAAGTCTCAAAACTATTTTAAGTATCAAATGTATATTTATGTATCTTTACACATTGGAGTGGAGTTACTTAGTATTATCGCTAACAGTTATTTAAAATGATTTCAGGTACAGATTAGTCAATACAAGAGCGCGCTAGTTGGAGCTTACAATCTAGACTTAGCAATCTTTCTTTTTAGTATTCAGTTGTTTGGCATGTGTGCCTTGTTGGATGTTTTTGACATTTGGATATTTAGATTTAGACTAGCCTGTGCATCTAGGTGTTGATGGCCTAGATGTGGCATAACATCCCCACGTTTTGATTATTAACTTCCGCAACGTTTTTACTTATAATGGTTAGACTCTTTTATCTAAATCTCTTAAGTTTTAAATGCTTAAACTATGCCTAGTTTTGGGAGTGTTATAGTGAAGGCTATAAATTAAAATTTCTATCATGGATTATTTCGTTCTTGTCTAGTGCTTTCTTATGTTCTTCCCAGTTCCCGTGAATATCATCTTTCTTGTGAAGCCATACACCTAAACTTCTGTTGTGTTGGTTTATTTTTGGGTTTTTTTAACTGCTCACTCTCTCAAATGCATATATATATATATATATATATATATATATATATATATATATATATATATATATATATATATATATATATATATATATATATATGATTATTTTCAAATAAAAAGCCCCCTTAAAACACAAACCCCCCTTAAAATACAAACTTAAAATACAAACTGTGTGCATGTAAGTATGTTAATGTGTGCATGAGTTAATCCCAGATATTGTTGGCAGTGTGGCAGCGTGCATGTAAGTATGTTAATGTTTGCACGAGCTTTGATTGATGGTTGTAATTTTTTCCTCCTACGCGCTGTGTGCATGGAAGTATATTAATGTGTGCACGAGCTTTGATGAATGGTTGTGATTTTTCCTCCTACTCGCGGTGTACATGTAAGTATGTTAATGTGTGCACGAGCTAATCCCAGAAATTGTTGACTGTGCGCCCAGTGTGCATGTAAGTATGTTAACGTGTGCACGAGCTCAAGTTTGTATGTTTACACTACAGCCTGTTGTGTTTTGGGCCTATTTCACTCCCAATGGTTGCTTTTGCTTATATTCTGTAATGCACTCTGCAGGGATTGTTTAACTCTATGGGTTTATTTCTGCAATATGTTCACAGAGAACTTCCCTAAAGAAATGGTATAAACCATAACTGCTACTAATTAGGGGAATAGGGAAAATTGATATAGAGTTAAACAAAATTAGGAAATTGAGGAACAAAACTTGGTAATGTGATAGCTGAGGTCGTAAAGGTACCGGCAGTTTGAATTTGATTGCAGAGCTTAGTATCAATTAGCATTGTATTTTCTTTAACTTGTATTGCATGCTGGGGGTATTAACTTGTATTTGTTTGAAATCTTTGTTGGGTGACAAGGGTATGCATATAGGATCAAATTATGTAAACATATGAGGTTCCAATCAACTCGTAGTAGAATGCAGCTTACTTGTATGCAACTTATTACATCTTATTCCAAATATGTTACTAGTGAAAATGTCAAAACCTTTCATACTCAATTCTGCAGAGATTTCATTGAGATTCTAAGCAAAACTAATGCTTCCTAACACCTGCTAATTGCCTAATTAGAAGATATGTAGAGATTGTAGTGATGCTTACTGATATGGACGAACACCTGCTAATTGCCTAATTAGAAGATATGTAGAGATTGTAGTGATGCTTACTGATATGGACGAGAAGTATGATTGCACTATAAGGAAGTTGAGGGGATTTTCTTAGCTAGGACTATATTCTTTGTCATATATTGAATTATAACCACAGAAGAAATAGTAAAGAAATGGAAAGGATGCAAGAACGAAGTATAAAATAGAAAATTTAAAAAATAATAATATAACCCGGCTTAAAAAAGATTGAAGTAATGGGGTCAAGTCCAATTTGATGACTACGGTAGCGAGGGGTGCACTACAAGTCACATCATTTTTATCTCTTTCTTGTGTTTTAGTTTTTTTTTTTTTTTTTTTTTTTGGCAAAAGTTTCCGAGTTTTGCTAGTTTGTCTTTTAGTTTATATGGTTTGCCTATATACTGGAATGCATTACATTGATTGGGGGGCTTAAATGCGTCATTCAATACTGATCACTAAGGGGGCAGAACTTAAGTTTGACAATGTTTAAAACAATCGTTCAACTTAATCCTCCAGCTGGTCATCCTCCTAGGTTTCTAACTTCCTATGTTTAGTAAATTGAGCTTGCACCACCGATTCAGTCAATTCTGAAAATTGAGGCAGAGCTCACAACAAATGCCTTGGTATACCCGCCCCCAATGGGAATACTTCTTTGTCATATATTGAATTATAACCACAGAAGAAATAGTACAAAAATGGGAAAGATGCAGGGACGAACTATAAAATAGAAAATTAAAAAAATAATAATATAACCCGCCTTAAAACAGATTGAAGTAATGGGGTCAAGTCCAATTTGATGACTACGGTAGCGAGGGGTGCACTACAATTCACATCATTTTTTTTTTTTTTTTTTTTTTTTTTTTGCTTATATTCTGTGACGCATTAGACTAATTGTGCACTATGGGGGGAGGTAAGGGGGGGGGGGGGGGGGGAATGGTGCATTATGGATTGTAAAGCATGGCTATTTTGTGGGAATAGTGCATTCAGTAGACTCGTTCACATGGTCCTGTTTGTTAGTATAAGGATAACATCTTAACCGGTTAGGTATGTTTTGTGGTGTTCCAGGTCGGGATGCTAACCATCCAGTGGATTGTAGTGACGACGAAAGTGATACGGAAGAGGGGTTTCAAACGCCACTTGAGGATTCTGAAGAACTCGAGGATGCAGAACCGGTGCATGGTGCAGCGGTCCGTGAAAGCCTATTGTTTCCCAAGATCAAGACACGGGGCAGCCCGAGGGAGCTTGTTCGCCTTGTTTCCTCGCTCACGGTACGACAACGACAAGATGTCAATGCGATAGGCATGGGCGGGTTGCTGGGGTTAAGGATTAAGGAACTACCTCTGCAACTCGGGCGTTGGTTGGTGTCTAATTTTTACCCGGTGGAAATGAAGTTGAACCTAAGCCACGGGAGGTCTATTAACGTTACAAAGGAGGATGTGGCGGCAATGTTGGGACTTCCGAATGGTTCGATCCCCATAACGGAGCGTGATAGCCAAGTGGAATGCCCCGACCTACTAGCATGGAGGAGTAAAGTTAAAAACCGGAGGGTAATATCACCACGAAGGCGCTTACAACGCTGTTGTTGGAACTGAAGGGGGGCGGCGTGTGGTTTAAAAGGCATTTCTCGGTGGTGGTGGTTAGCTCCCTGATCACAAGCACGCTCAATGGGTATGCAAACCAACGGACTTTGCACATGTTCCGGGATGTTGCCAAGATTAAAGATTTGGATTGGTGTGGATACCTCCTGCAGACGTTGGTCAGTACACATGCGAGTTGGATGGAGCGTTCTACAAGGAAATTCCCGGGACCACTGCTGTTCCTCACCGTAAGTGGGGTGTAGGGTTGGGGGGTATGATGGGGGTACTGGATTTTGCATCCATTGTAATATGTTACAATTATTTTCGTGCAGCTGTTGTATGTGGACAGGATGGTTGTCGGTGCCCGGGATGTACCAAGGACTATACCAGCATTGTGTGGGTGGACGCCAGCGTGGTTAAAAGCACGGCAAAGACGGGAAGTTCATGCTGGGGGATTCGGGAATGGCCAGCTGGATGCACCGCTCCGCGCATCGCCGGGGCGTGATTGGCGGGAAATGCCGCAGGGAACTCGTGGTGACACAGGGCTCCGCCCGGCTCAGCGTGGACTTGATCTTGGTCCCATTACGGTAAGGCGATGGTGTGTTAGGCATTGGTCCGCATGCCATTGCTATATATGTATATCTAATAATTTCAGGTTTGTGTGGGTGTGCAGGGGGATGCACGGCCTCCTAATAGTCCACGGTCGGATCACCACAGACCTGATCATAGTGCCGTTACGGTATGGCAACTTAACTGGGGTTGATGGAATAATGTAAAAAAACAAAATATTTGTGAGTATATCTAGTTATATATGTAGATTGGGTTTAAACAATATAATATTGGTACCACTACTACAGTTTCTGCTCAAGAATACATAGAAATACCCACCGGATGCATATAACAGTTTCTGTGCTTTTTTTTTTTTTTTTTTTTTTTTTTTTTTTAGTGTGGGTTGTCATTTCTAGATCTGGTGTGTTACCACATGGCATTGTTATATATGTATGTCTAATTCAGGTCCAACACGAAGATGTGCAGGGACCTGATAGTCCACGGGGTCAACTGCAGGACACCCGAGATGTCCGAAGGCCACGACCGGCTCACCACGGACCCATCCCCAGTGCTGATACGGTACTAATTTTGATTTCTTATTGAGTATGCACGTCGTGTTTGGGTTGCACTTCGGCTTGCATGTGCATACACTGTTTTGTTTAATTTTATCTTTCAAAACACGTTGCACCAGGTGTTCACAGAGAATCATTACATATGCGAGTACATTAATTTTATCTTTCAACTTAGTTGTGTTGTGCATGCGGCCCAAATACTGGGTTGCATTCGGCTAAACAAGGATTCCAGTTACCTATTTATGTATTATTCTGGTTGGTGATTTGTCTATTATTTATTTTCACCGCTCGCTGGAGTTGAAGTTGATGAAATAATGTAAAAAACGTAATATTTGGGTGTATAATATTTTGGGGGTGTGTGACAATGTATGAAAAAGAAGTGCACAAACCACAAAGGAGCAAAAGGTTATTTGTGCATACTGGTTCAATTTGTCCAGGAAGCTACCTAGATTTTAGTGTTATTTTGTTTTGTTAGTCATTATAGTATGCCAACTTAACAGGTGCACTAGTTTATATTTATGTGTATGAGTGGCTGTGAAAATTTGGTTTAATTGCAGGTGGATGCGCTGGTCCGTGCATCGGCGGCACGTCCTGGGTTACCCCCTGCCGGGGAAGGTCCCGGGACTGCACGCACAGAGCACAACGTCCCCACTCTAATTTCTACCGGGGTATGTATAACAACATGAATAGGTTCAAAATATTTGTGTGTCTAATATTTGAGTGTATGGCAGTTTATAAAAAACAAGTGCACAAACCACAAAGGGGGAAAAGTCTATTTGTGCATTGTAATACTGTTTCATTTTTTTACACTTTTAATTTCTTATTCTGTATGCACAACTGTCACCGGTAAGTACTAGCTGGAATGCACTGGGGGGTTTGATGCTTCAAACAGAATGCACCAGATGTGTATAGAAAATCATTTCATATGCATAAGCACTTTAGCTAATTTAATTCCGTTCACACTACCTAATTTGGTGTTTTATTGTACTTTATCTTCGTGCGAATGCAGCATTTTGGGAACAAAGAGGGCCGCCAGCAAAGAGGATAAACAAATTCTCCAGTAGGCTGCCTAGATTTTAGTGTTATTTTATTTTATTAGTCATTAAGTATGTGCATTTGTGATGGGTTGCTACTAGCTGGAATGCACTTGAGCATATCTGGGGTTAATCCGTGGCTACCTGTTCAGGTTATTTAGTTGGGTTGCTACTACCTAAATTGGTGGGTTGTCTTACTTTATCCTTGTGCTAAATCAGTATTGTAGTTCATTTTTGTTTCCCGTCTTCGTAGGGGAATGCACGACAAGTACCACAAGACAACCAGGTTCACCAACGCTCGCACGCTGGGCATCGTGCACCCGGTCCTACCGCCATTACAGTATGCCAACTTAACAGGTGCACTAGGTAATATTTATGTGTACGATTGTTTGTGATGAAACTAGTGTAATTGCAGGTGGATGCACTGGTTCGTGCATCGGCGGCACGGGCTAGGAAACCCCCTGCCCGAGAAGGTCCCGGGGCTGCACGCACAGAGCACAACGTCCCCACTGCAACTTCTACCAGGGTATGTATGACCAACGGGTGATGTGGTAAATTTCGGATGACTTTATTATATTGTTCCTTTACTAACCAACCGTCTGCCTGTAGGGATTCCACCAAGAATTTGCAGCCATGACTAGGGACTTGCTCGCGATAGCTACACAGGTTGCGGAAACAATAAGGAAAAACCAAACACTAGCCTTCGAGGACCGAAATTTCCAGAGGGTTGGCAACGTGGCAAATCTATTATCAAGGTGGGCCCGTACGGGAACACCACAAACTGACCCCCAACCAGCTCAGCCTCAAACTGCGACGCCCGTCCATCCAGACGACAATCTTTGGCAAGACTCTCAATTTTTAAGGGAGCTAGACTAGGTGGAAGAGGAAGCAAGGCGGGCATTGCCACCACGACAGTCAGGATAGGTGATATCGGAGGACATAGGGGGGTTTGAGCCACCGTCATTTAGTCTGGGATTGACACAGGAGATGGCAACCACGGGGGCAAACGGCAACACGCCAGGGCCGTCGTTTGTACAAACACTAACTCAGCAGGTGCAAAGTGTTAACATGTTAAGCCTTTGCATTTACACACAATTTGTGTGGTATTTCCTAACTTCCAGGTGCAGGTACCCGTGCAGGCGCAGCGGGGAGGGCCTAGGTTAGGGTCAACACCTCAGTCCGTACCCCATGGGTGAGAGCGTGTCCAGATCGCCAGCCAACGACCACCGCTGGGGCGGGAGACCAGCATGGTGGCATGTTTTTCAGCACCGGCAATGGGTACCCTAACATGCCATTACCACCGGTCTATGTCGTTTGGATGTGGTTGTTCAACTCCCCACACGGTGACCGGTAAGTTGCATGAATCTCGCGTACAAGCATATAAAAGCCAACTGTGACAACCGCATTGTGTCTAAAAAAAAAAAACAATATACAGGAATGAAGTTCTATTCCGCCATGACACACGCATAGTGAAATGGACACAATTTTTATCGTTAAAGGCAAGGACGAACGTTTGTAAACCGGTGGTAGATGCATGGTGCTCGGTGCTCAATGCAAGGGAGCACTCAGGGGGTCGGGAGGTGCCTTCTCGACTGTTTCTCTCAACGTCCGCTACGGTATTGTGATCCATGCAATTTAATTCATACTCTTTTCAATTGGTTATATATATCTACTAACTGTTATTGGTCGCAGATTGGGACGGCGGTGAACGTCGCAGCCGGTCGAGATCAAAGGGTAACGTGGTTTCAACGGCGTCTTGATACTGAATTCCAAACAACCCGCCACGTGGGGACAACCACGTTGGACATGGTAAGATGAGAGTCATGTTTCAAGTAGGTAGTTTAATCCGCAACGCACAGCGAACAGCGTAGGCTAACCCATATAATTTGTGTTGTGCAGTATTTCTTCCCCATATTCCACAAGGCACGATTATACGTGATGTGCATAAGTTTTAAGCACAACGGGTTTGTCATCATCGACAGCTCACCAACGACCAACATGGATACAGAGGTGTACGGTACATCACCAGATGAATTGGTAAACACCACGCACTCTCAACACTGAATGCTATTGGTTATGTATACTCGCACACCCTCTTATCTTATGTCTGATTGCAGAGGGACCTCCTCGCCGTGTACCTAGATACTAAGCAGCACACTGTTCGAGCTCTACGATTGAGAAACATGCAGCCCGAGAGGATGAAGTTGGCATGGCCTGACAACCCTATCAACGGTGACTCTGGAGTGTACACAATGAGGCACACGGAAGATTTTGTTAGTCAAGATCCCAGATATTGGCAGTGTGGGCTGGGGACGGGAGATACCGCGGTCATTGAAAATATGCGAACGAGATTTCTGCACAACATCTTGCTATGTACGGTCAATGGCAACATCGACAATATCCGCACACGAGCAGAGGAGTATGATCACAATAGGACCGAACAACTATTTAAAGGGGCAGCACAGTGTACAACGGTTATGAGATAGTGGGAGGTTGGATGATAGTGGTAGGAGGCAATGTAATTTTGGCTGCTTAGTTTTGTTTGATTTTGTGCATAGCTTGAGCCAAGTGCAATAGGTCCCGAACAAGGCTGTTTAGTTGGGTAACATATTAATAAATTATATGCATAAATGGGATAATGCCAACAGTAATATGGTATGTATAGTATGTCATGCAAAATCGGCACCGTATTGGCAAATGCACCAGCATACCACAACTTAGATGCACCAAAACTCCAGACCATGTTGTGTTGGGTAGCACACTAATAATTTATATGCATAAATGGGATAATGCCAGCAGTCATGGCATATAATTAATCGAGCTTGTTGGGGGAATATAAAACACAAACCCACTGCAGTGCACAACATGTACCACAACTCCAGACCATGTTGTGTCGTTTACTCGGAACGGTAATGTCATATAATTAAGAGGTCTTTTTTGGTGGAAGTACAACACAAACCCGCACGTATAATGTGCACAACATAATAAAAAACACTAACCAACAGTAATATGTTGTGTATGGGGTATTCCTAACTCCAAATGGTAATGCCATATAATTAATGGTGGGTCAATATGAAGCACGAACCCGCTGCAATGCACAACATATGCAACAACTCAAATACATGTAGCCATGAGCTGCGATGTCTATATTAATATCCAGGAATGAGTGATAAAAACATGTAGACAATAAAAAAATACCATCCAGCGCATGGGCAATTATCGCCACAAAAATGAACTAATGAAATGGACAAACACTCCAATGTTCTTATTAATAACCAAATACGAAGGATTGAAACGTACGATAAATAAAATTGACTAGAACTCCGATGTCTTTAATAATAACCAGGGACGAAACAAATATATAACTAATATAATGGACCGTCCGGGTGCACTGATCACTTTAACGGACAGCTGCGAGCGTTATGATGCGCGTACTCGCCACACACCTCGCACTTTCTGCAGGCCTTGCCACTCCTCTCAATGGCTAACTCCCGTTGGCTTTTAATTCGCTTGCCGGTCCCTTTGTTTTTTTCTTGAGCTGGAGGTTTAATGGTAATGGACGTCGGCGGCTCCACACCACCAAGAGCCGCGATGGCAACACCGTTGCCCTTTGAGGGGTTAACGCCCATACCATCGCTCAAGAACTCGTTTCTCAGTTACTTTATTACTTGTAGCCTCCGCGTTTGGCGCACTGTATTGCTTCCGACCATCGCAGTGCACCTGTGTATCTCAGTCCACAACCGGTTAGGCCCGGATTCTAAAGGGGGGCAGTCAGAACATTGAGCACACCAATTAGCTAGTCCTTCCTGCTTACACCAGCGTGCTGCAATGTACCGCGCTGGCAAGCTCGCCATTTCGGTATCTTTGAACACAAGAAACATATGCCGGCAAACTAACCCCATTCTTTCAAATAACTTGCAGCTGCATGACGCAATACTCCGAGACGGCATATATTCAACAGTGTGGACAACGTTGTACTCCCCTTTAATTTCGTAACGGATGCAGTCACCATCAGCACGGATCCCCACAACCTTACAATAAAAACATGCTGCTTCAATCTCTAGCTGGAGCTCATAAAACACTGTTAGGGTGAATACCTGCGCTGTGTGTCACTCCAATGCTAAAGGTGTTTTGAACTCAGGCAAGGACCCCTCACTCTCAGCATTTAGTTTGCTTTGTCTATGCCGTTGCGTTTCTAGGACGCTCTCGTATAGTAAAACTCGACAAGGCTACAATGTGGTACGTAGGACACCGCTCATGGGTAAATCTAAAAAATAAGATGGAATCCAAAACGCCCGTTTTGTGTATAACTTGGTGAACCATCGATGCCCTGTTAAGTTGTACTTTTCCATTAACGACTGCCATTGCGTTTCAAAATCGCCAATGCCAATGGTCTCATTCCACACAACGTTGTTAAGCTGGGTTCGGAAAGTCTGTTCTTTTGATAATTCAACCCCTGATTTCTCGCTCACTTTGGTCATGATATGCCACATGCAGTAACGGTGCCGACACTCCGGCAATACCTGTGCAATAGCACTCTTCATAGCCGGGTCTTGATCAGTTACGACACACAAGGGGCTCTTTCCCATTGCAGCTTTAAATCTCTCGAGAACCCACACGTATGAGTCAGTGTCTTCTCGAGTCAGCAACCCGCCAGCGAACGTAATGCAGCGTTTATGGTGGTCTACCCCGGTAAAAGGTACGAACACCAAAATGTACCTGCAGCACAAAGAGTTCAATCGTTAGCATGTTGGAAACAAATGTAGTCATTGGGTTGCCGCCAATGGGGCACCCATGGGGTAGTTAGCATGAATACTATTAAATTACCACAAAATTACACTAGCATTCAGTATGACTACAATGCACTTAACACCAAGTGTAATGAGTTAGCACTACAATTAAGTATGATTAGCATGCACTTTAATAAACATAGATGGGCGAGTGGTTGAATGGTCATCTAAGAAAGGAAACATAGGAAAACCATGTGCACAGGGAAATGGGAATAATAATAATAATAATAATAATAATAATAATAATAATAATAATAATAATAATAATAATAATAATAATTACTGCAATAGATAATACTTCGGATACGATCCCTTAATTTGCATCGATATATTTAGTGTATAATGCACTATACAGAATCAACACAATGAACGTGTAAACATTTGCATACCTGTTCGTACCATACGTTGCATCGAAGGATATCACATCACCAAAACTCTTAAAACTTTGACGCCCGGTGTGGTCAGCCCAAAAAAGACGCGCAAGATGTTTTTCTTCATCGAGATAGTGATCAAAGAAAAAGTTCTCACAAATGTCATGTTTTTGTTTGAACTTTGCAATGATCATCTCTCTGTCCTTGTCGTGAACGTATGACTGGAGGTCACGTTTGAAATTATGGAACTCCGTGGGTGTGTTCGGGAACAAAAATGCTAACGATGAACCCCACGCCTTTGTCCTTTGTGATGCAGATCCGAGTATTGCAGTTAACCCTGTTAGATACCCGTTTTCTGCGTTGAGTGATCGAACCACCATTGCCACCCACCACGGGTTTTGACGGATTTTGACCACCACCTTTTACTCCTTCCCGGCTGCATAACAAATAAAGCGAGGTTAGTTGGCCATCACGACCTCGTTTTAGGGTGCCGTGCCTCACAGAGAAGCCACATGTCCTGGCGTAGTTGATATAGAAATACACCCCTTCTGCTAGTGTTTTGAAACGGTAACCGATAGCCGGGGTAATTGCACTGTCCACAGCAGGCCACCAATATTTGACTGGTATGCTGGTATACCCACCCGTGTCTGCACTCTCTTGCCCCCTCACATCTGCAAAAAATGGAGTTAACAACACCTGAATATGCATACTAAAATATTAAACATACCGTCCAGTAATAAATGCAAATGTGAATCCAATTAGTTAATTAACTAATTAAAAGTAAAGGAAAATCTGAAACGAAACAGCTCAATTAAGCCATATGCGAATTGGATGTTGGATTACAAAAATCAGCATCCCAGCTTAAAATCTTAAATATAGCATTAAGCTTCAAATTATGGAGTAAAAGTCGTAATCTTCGCCAGGGAGTCTCAAAATGCTCAAGGAGAGTAGTTCAAATAACAATGCAATAACAACATTCACTAAAATGGAACTAAAATAACATTCCTATAACATAGAAGACAATTAAAAAAGATCACAGAAGTGTGGTTATGTGATATGTCTATATGAATTATATTTATCTATTGAAAGGGGGTGCACTCTAGGAAGCAAAAATGTATTACAACACCATTAACAGTACTAATTGATAAAAGAATCAAGATTCTAAGGGTCCACAAATTTGATTTGTTATTACTTTGTATGCAGCTGTGCATTGAGAATGCCGTATTAATTGCCCGGCGGCTGATGCACAATGTCCACCTAATTAACATTCCTAGAGTCACTGTGTGGGTTGGTATTCTCTAAGAACATAGTAGGCAACTAATTAATGTAATAATTAACCACCACAGTAGGGTCCAATTGCATGTTAATTAACTACTCAAATAAGGCATAACCAAAACAGTAGGATCCAAGTCTGCATGTTAAACCGATTTTTGATTAAACTTCAAATGGATGAGTAATAGACAGAATCTTTGCAGCTGTGTATTATAGAAAACCAAACTACTAATGGAAAGGAATAAGAATGGAGTACGCACTGCACGCAATCTACTAGATAGATTACAACAACAAAAAAAAAAAAAAAAAAAACAAAAAAACAAACAGGCGGCGGAAATCGACGTACGGTATAAATGAAGAACGGACCTGCTGGATCACCCCGGGGGGGGGGGGGGGGTGCATGCCGAACGTAACGCCGTGGTCATCGGACGTCGCCGGTTCAGGAATGCCCATCGTCACACTCAATTCGTCACACGCAAGGGGGGGGGGGGGGGGGGGGCGGGGGGGGGGGGGGGGGGGGAATGGGGGAAACGGAAAAAATGCCAAACTCACGATTAGTAACTGGGAAACACACTCAGGATTTTGAATTAGGTGACAACAAACCGAGAAATGCACACCTACATCGCAGAGCACGGGAACTACAACGCACCAAGTCTGCCAACGTCGGATCTCTCATATCAGTGCACCACAATAGTCCACTAGTTCCCGTTTAAGTATGAGTGTGCACCAGAAAAGCTCCATATATATATATATATATATATATATATATATATATATATATATATATATTATTCATAATAAATTTATTTTATCATAATAAATTATTTATACATGTATTCGAGTATTGTAAAGAGATTACACTAATTAAATAAATAAATAAATAAAAATTAATTTTCTAAAGACAAATGAAGTTTACTCTTCTCTTCTATTATTTTATTTTAATTTCATGATTCCATCTTCACTTGAATTTAATTCATGAATTTTTTAAGGTAAATTATTATTTTATCGTTAATGTTTTTTTTTTTTTATCTGAAAACTGGAAAAATACTTGATGTACTCTCAAAATTGAGTTTATTATTGAAATGGTCCCTCGACTATTGCGAAGTTAACAATTTGGTTCTCGACAATTTTTCTTACCCAATTAAGTCCATGATTTTGAAAATATTAACCATTTTGGTCCTCTGTTAAAATTTCATCCATAAGCTATTAAATTTAAGGACAAAAAGGTAATTTCATATATTTTATTTAAGGACAAAAATGTAATTTAAGGACTAAAAGCTTGGTGGCCGGAGAGGGAGGTGGTTGGTGATGGCGGAGACGTCCAGCCGTAGCGACAAGCTTGGCGGTGACCTCCCTCATGCTTCCGCCAACCTCTGTTTTCTCGATGATTAGGGCAGATTGCGGGTCATTCTACAGCTTTGGCTAGCAGCACTACAACCCTCGTTTCCAACTGGTTCCGTTCCCGTCATCAGCCATGACACCTGGTTCTCCTTCTGGCAACCTTTCCCCGGCGAGCAGCAGGACGCGACCTCCCTCTTCTGTTTAGGTGAAGCAGCGGCGGTTAGGCGGTGATTGGTTTCTCGGCGAGCAGAGCAAGCGTTGGGGGATGGTGATATGAACTTAGTCTAAGGTTCAAATAAGATGGAGTATTATCTCAAGATTACTCTCAATGCAAGGATAGAGATGGATCAAAGTACCTTAAACCTCACGAGAACCCCTTGTCCCGAATCCTCAAATACTTAGAAGAATCCCATTGTAGCTTCAAGTACCTCGATGATGCAATCTTCAATCAGTCGGATCTAGTTTCCTTCGATTCAAGAACGAGTCCACGAACCTAAATCTAAGGTTGAAGAAAGGAAGATTGATTCGAGTCCACGAATCAATTTGCTAGTTGAGTCCACGAACTAGCCACTAATTGAGTCCACAATTAACCATAAGGTTTCTTACACAAGTTAAAGAAAAACTTAAGAATTTTATTGAATGAAAGCCTGCCTCAAATTGCTACGGATGTGCCCTATTTATAGGTTTAGGGTAGCATTGTAATCCTAAATACAGTGGGAAAAAGAGTCCTAAACCTAATCTAGAATGCAAGTAATTAATATAGTCCTATTTATAAAGGGATTTAAGGAATCATTTCTAAATATAAACTAGTGTTTTCTCTTTCATGCCAAATAATTTAAAATAATGATGACTAAAAACAATAAGGCGGATTTGGGCCTAATTTAATCTCTAAAATCAGCACTTAAACAGTGCTTGAGTTCTTCTTCATCTTTTGCAAATGGACTTGACTTGGATTTCCACCATCTTTGAACATAACCAATGAAGAAGGCAAAATATTGTATGGACCATGGTCCACACAACTTGTGTGCACCATGAATATAGGGTACATTTTAATATACTAAAGGTACATTATTTGTGTACTGAAGGTACATTATTTGATAGTATATATAAAATAATGTACTTTTAGTACTAAAATAATGTACCCTATAATAATGTACTTTTAGTATATTAAAAATGTACTTTTTATTTATGGTCCACATAATTGTGTGGACCATGGTCCATGCAATAATGATTGAATAAAGAGTTGTCTTAATTGTTTGGACTTGGGCATTGTGATTGGCCCAATTGGTACTCTTGATGGAGGCAAATTATGCTGTGCATCCGTATGCACCATGCATGGTGCATACGGATGCAAAAACGACGTCGTTTTAATAAAACGCGCGTCTCCCCTTAAAAAAAAAAATCAGGTTCGATTCCCAGCAACAACATATGAACTAAAATTCCATAATCGATGAACTATAATTCCATAATCTAATCTATGAACTAAAAATTCCAGAATGAATGAACTAAAATTCCATAATCTATAAACTAAAATTTCAGAATCGATGAAACTACAATTCCATAATCGATGAACTATAATTCCATAATCAATGAACTATAATTCCATAATCTATGAACTAAAATTCCAGAATGAATGAACAATATAATGTTGTTGCTGGGAATCGAACCTGAATTTTTTTTAAAGGGGAAACGTGCGTTTTTTAATAAAACGACGTCGTTTTGGCACCCGAATGCACCATGCATGGTACATACGGATTCACAGCATAACTATCCCTTGATGGATCTTGATTATGTTGGGCCACATCAGATGGTGACTCTCCCTCTTGTTCAACAACACAGTTTCTCTCGGCGAAGAAAGGTAGTGAGCAGCAGCGATGACCTTTGTTCCGTCGGCGAAGGTCCGGCGTAAGCAGTTCCCTGGCAATGTGTGGTGCCCGGCAGTGGCATCTTAGCTCCGGCAAGGCTTGGAGGATTATGCATGATTATGTTGTTGGTGATTAAGTTTGATGATAATTTGATGGTGTTTATTGGTGATGTTTGGGTGTGATTAATGGTGATTATGAGTTAATAAGATGATGGTGATGCTATTCAGATGGTTATGGATGATGATGATTTAATGATATGATAATGAAGCTATGATCATTGTTGTGGATTCCCAGAATAGTAAAGGAGTGGATAGACAGGAAGAAGAAAAGTTTTAATAAATAAAATATATGAAATTACCTTCTTGTCCTAAAATTTAACAGTTTATGAATGGAATTTTAACGAAGGATCAAAATGGTTAACATTTTCAAAGTCGAGAGCTTAATTGGGTAAGAAAAATTGTCGAGGACCAAATTGGTAATTTCGCAATAGCCGAGGGACCATTTAAGTAATAAACTCTCCAAAATTTTATTCCCAACTTTTACTCTCACTTGTGTTCAAATTTGATATATTAGAGGAAGAAACAAAATGAATGGATAAACATCATAGCCCTATACTAAATTGAGCAATCAAAGCATGTCCAATCATAGAAAGTTTAAAATAGGAGTACAAATTGAAAGTACAAAATGGGATCCTTCCGCGCATAAAAAATGACGTAATAATTAGTAATAAATGTCTAAATTTGAAAAGTACCATAAAAAACAATGACGAAATATGACAAAATTATAGATACATATCTAAATTTAGTCAAGAACGAACTAAATTTTGTATTAACTCCCAAATTTGTAACAAGAGTCAAAGATATGACAAAGCTATTTATACTTGCACTTATAATGTTGCTCCTTCAAATTAAAATCATTGTCTACATACATCCTTCAATTCCAACATCTCTCTAATCCATCCATCACAAAAATCAAAACAAACTATTATTCAACTAACAACCAAAATCATCCACAAAAGGCTCAGTCAAATCAAATCAAACGCTGCAAAGTGAGTCTCAGTGATTCTGCAACATGAAGCACAAGAACTATTAGCATGAGCAGGAACTAACAGGACTATGAACACTAGACCATAAATTCATCTATAAACCTTTTGGCGTTTGGGGTTTGGCTACTCTGTATGCTCTCGAACCTGGACCTAGTCCGATAAGAATTAGACACGATTGATCCAGATCAGACGTGAGAGGAATACATTCGCACAATTACATGACTTTATGGCAGGTTACCATATATACATATATTTATATATATACCTCTGCTGAAGAATCTTGAAGTGGTGGTATTGTATATTGAGGACCAGCATTTTCAGGTGCCACAGAGCCTTCTCCTGCAGAAGAATTTATATATTAATTTGCGGGTTAAGGTGTTTCGATCTTCAGTTTTGGAATAGATATCATATCGGCTAAACACGAAGATAGTGCAGGCAATAAATAATACCTCCTCGACTGAGTCCAGTAGCATTTGGCATTGGCACATAATAACTCTGACCAAATGCTTGCTGAGAATCTCTTGAATTATTGTTAGATTGTCCATGTTGATCAGCTAAATCAGCCCGAGTCGGAGAATTATTGTTAGATTGTCCATGTTTCGATCTTCAGTTTTGGAATAGATATCATATCGGCTAAACACGAAGATAGTGCAGCAGGCAATATAATAATACCTCCACTGAGTCCAGTAGCATTTGGCATTGGCACATAATAACTCTGACCAAATGCTTGCTGAGAATCTCTTGAATTACTGTTAAAACGTCCACGAATCACAGCACCTAATCCATAGACTCTTTGTTCATCAGAGTTTCCAACATTAAAAGCTCGCCACAGCTCCCTTTGGCTAGACTGCCCACTTATGATTTCGTCATAATGTATATCACAATACGTACGATCAAAATCATCCTCCTCATTTGTTCTCTGAAAAATCTGAAACATTGCACCGTCTAGTGGCCGTCCAAGTAAAGGACGCACAAACTGCATGCCATATCAAATTAAAGGCACATTCATAACATTAATTGGACCAGCTATCTAGCTAGTGCAGATAGACCGACTAACATAACGTACAAATATACTTACCGGTTCAGATATATTCGGGATTCCTGAACCATGATTATTGCCTTGATGCTGCCCAGAACTTGATCCACCATCTAATCCTCATATATAGCACAAAACTTGGTTAATTAGAGCAGTAGTATAAATTAATTAAAGCAGAGCGGATCAATCGAGCAAACGTACCTAAATTAATGATATTCAGATGTAGAGTGTCACCATCTTCCACATCTATTAGTAGATTCATTAGGGAACACAGAATGATATATAATATGAACAACTAACATAACTAATGAAAGGGGGCCGGGGATACTGTAATCTGAAAGACGTTTATCGTTTCTCAAATCTCTTCCCCGGAAGACAAGTTGTTGTCTATTTGAGGAAACGCCAGTATACCAAGCAATTTGATCCTTCAAAATAGGAACTGGAGACTGCATATATGTTCGTACCAAAATATATATGCATATGATCAGGAAATGCAGAAAGAAAGCATATCAAGACAAGAGAAAATGGAGAAGAGCCAGAGGGTTTTACGTACACGTTTACATGTTCGCAATGTCTGCTGGGAATCCCTTATCCTAATATTGATCTTTATTTCATTACTGCCATTGGTAGCCATCTTCACCCCTTCTTACCAACACGTATAGTAAAACACTCAATAGATTGAAATAATATAATGAATACTACCTAGCTAGCTAATTAAAGACAACAATCTTTTGAATTTGAAGTTGAAAACCATCTAAAATTGCAGGATGGAATTGAATTCTGCATTCAAGAAACTGAATGAAGCGCAGAATCGGAACACTACAACTTGAATTCTTTCACCGAGAATTTTATCAGTAAATTATAAAGAAATCTTGATTGCAGTATAGAGCAAGAAGCTATTTATGAGAAGGATGAAGAAACAGTGGGTAGAGCAAGAAAGATACAGAGGAAGAGACGAACCTGAATTGAAAGAAAGAAAGAAAGAAAGAGAGAAACCAACAGTGGGTAAGAATGCCTATCTGAGCGAAATGTGTGTTTGCGGTGAATTTTTATATCATTGTAAAATAAACTGAGCGAAATGTGTATTTATTTGTAAAATAAATAAAAAATAATTTGTAAAATTCAAAAATATAATTTTTGTTATGGATATTTTATTGATAATGTATAATCATTATTCCAATTATATTATCTTTTGGATGAACTAAGGGTCTAGTATCCCATGGAACGAAGGGTCAAGTTTGTTGCCTATGTATAGGTTTATATTATTTCATTTGTAATTGAATTTGTGTAATTTTAAATTTATCAATAAGAGAATTCTTTCCCTTCTCGATATTCTGATCTTTCTATTGTTTTATTCACTTACCCCAACAATTTTTTTTATACTCAAAGTTCTTAATAGAGTTATTTAGATTTTTTTTTTTTTAAAGCGAGTTATTTAAATTTCAATTAACAAGATTTGATAAAAGCCACCTAGTAGATCAAGCCACTTAGTATGGAGGCAAGGGGAAAGTTTACTCGTATGTGTGTGGAAGTGGACACTAGAAAACCCTTTTTAGCAAAGTTCAAGTTAAGAGACCGATGCATCATATTGATTATGAAGGAATATGTAATGTTCAAGCTTTCCTTCCAGGACAAACTCTAGTACATTAGCAAGATATGAGGGAGAAGCATAAGAAATGGAAGAAAACCAGAAGAAATGAAGGAAAAAAAAAAAAAAAAAAAAGAAGTAAATACCAACAGACGTCCTCCAACTTTGGTGGTACTGTCACTTTTAGTCCTCAACTTTTAAATCAATCACTTTTAGTCCTCTTACTTTTTGTTTCTAGCCATCTATCGTCCTTCGTTAAACTTGATTATCTAATGTCATTTTCTCAAGGATAATTCGGTCATTTCATAATTAATTTATTAATTATTATGTTTAATTTCCTTATCAGAATAGTCAAACAATGGTTTCCCCATGAACGTGTAAAAAACCAGCTCGTGAATCAAAATGACGTACAGAAGCTGGTACGAAGATTGTGCCAAAAGGGCGTCGGGATATCTCGGTATGACTCGGCAAGCTTTAACTCGACAGGGTTGAGACGATTGGGTGAAGACAACTTGGGATCGGACTCCGCGGGAATATAAGTGGCGACGAATTCAATGAGAGGGGTGAATTCGTAGTTGCGATTTGGGAGTGAAGCAACGTTATATCCTCCTCCCCTTGCGATTCGTTGCCGATGTTGAACTGTCTGGAGGAGGCAGTGATGATAGAGACTTAGAGAGAGCATCAACGAAGTTTGGTGGCTCAAATGCTTCTTCACGGCGGAAGTGTAAAGAGGGCAGACGAAAGTGTAGCGAGGGAGGTAGTAAGTCAATTGACGATAAAAGGAGAGCAAGAAGGAAAGAAGGAGAAGTGATGGTATTGGCATACGCTTACAGTGTAATACCCACTACTTTAGAAATAAAGATATATCTATGTTATTAAATGAGGTCAACAAGTCAAAACTTATTAAAAGATGATATTGGATAAATTACTAATTTGCCCCTCTTTATACTTAAAGCTTAAGGAATTCCTTTTATCTTGGAAGAACATTTCATTTGAAAGAAGAAAAAGAAAATATTGGCTAGAGAGAGATAGGGGAAGGAAAACCTTGATGCTTTGATCTCCATCTTCTTCACGCTTAGGTCTCAAGTTATTGGGAGTATTCTAGGTGAGTTTGATATCCATTTTTCACTCTTTTTGAGTTTGGTTTATCATTGAAACCCTAAGATTGATGTTGGAAAATATTAGGAATTTTGACTAGGAGTATTTGGGTGAGCTAAATAGCTAAGATTTGGATGTTTTAGGTAAGTGGTTAACTCTTCTCTCCTTATTTTGCAAATCTCATAACCTATTTTGGAATCTCTACTACTTTGAATACCCCTTTCTAGGGTTAGTATGAGTTAAAAGTATTTTGTGCTATGCTATGTTTTTGAGTTGTTAAACTTGACTAAAGATATCATTGAGCATACCTAAGTTTGGATTTTGTGAATAAATGAACATGGCTATTTTTTTATTATACACTACAAGAAAAATGCACATAGACAACACTAGAAAGACAACAGTTTTTAAGAAAAGTGTTGTCTTTTGTATAAAAGACAACAGTTTGGTCCAAAACCGTTGTCTTTGATGCAACACTTTTGTCAAAGACAACGGTTTTTACTTAACCGTTGTTATAAGTGTGTTGTCTTTGTGCATTTTGTGAAAAGACAACACCACAACGACAACGGTTTTTTAAAACCGTTGTCTATGTGAGTTTTTTTTTTTTAAAAAAGACAACGGTTTTTTTAACCGTTGTCGTTGGTGTGTTGTCTTTAAGAGCATTAGAATACACAACACTAGAAAGACAACGGTTGTTTAAAACCGTTGTCTTTGTGCGCTCTTTTTTTTTTTTTTAAAGACAACGGTTTTATTTAACCGTTGTCGTTGGTGTGTTGTCTTTAAGCGCACTAGAATACACAACACTACAACGATAACGGTTTTATATAACCGTTGTCGTTGCGCGTTCTTTATTTGTTTAAGACAACGGTTTTATTTAACCGTTGTCTTTGGTATGTTGTCTTTAAGCGTATTTGAATACA
Source organism: Ipomoea nil (assembly GCF_001879475.1). Lineage (NCBI taxonomy): Eukaryota > Viridiplantae > Streptophyta > Magnoliopsida > Solanales > Convolvulaceae > Ipomoea > Ipomoea nil. Next base: position 2,616,986 of record NW_017619742.1, read on the forward strand.
CAACACTACAAAGACAACGGTTATAAAAACCGTTGTCTTTGCGCATCATTATTTAACAGTTGTATAAAACAAAAACAAGGATGTTAATAACAAGAGTTGAACCTTTGACCTCAAACTTAATAAATAAAGTCTAACCAACTAAGCAACATAAACTCTTGTGTTTGAATGTGCAACATTTCGTATATAAACTGGGTTGCTTCTGTGTTGTTTGTGAAAACCAAGAAAACAATTTTAGAAAATAGTTGAAAGCTCACCTAGGAAGAATAGAACCTAAGACTTCTAAGCTAAACCCACAAAGCCAAACCAACACTTATGTACTCAAGTAAACTAGTATACTTGATATAACCAATTTGCTTATGTGTTGTCTTTGAGAACCAAGATAATCATTGTATAAAATTGGTTAAGGATGCCACCACAAAGAATAGAACCCAAGACCTTTAACATAACAAACAAAGCTAAATCCACCAAGCCACACCAACTCTTGTATGCTAAAGTGTTACACCTTATCTTTTAACTATTATACCCTGAGTGTTAACAAGAATAAAAATGTAATTAAAATTTTTTGTCGAAATATATTGCATAAAAATTTAACAAAGAAAGAATACAATTCAAAAGTTAATTTAATAATTCTATTTTCGTTCATATTTAAATATAAAATTATTCACCAAAATTTCAAAGTCAATTCATTAAAGTTTTATTTTCAATTATATTACAATTAAGACCAATCTATGAATTCAAAAAAAATAAAAATAAAAATATCAAGTATAAAAAACAATAGATTATATCTATAATATTTTTTTTAAAAAAATTGGGCACCCAAAATTGAGACACGTGGAGAATGAATATGAAAGAGTAGTTGATCGATGCCGTACAGTTAGCTATCGCAAATTATGTCGTACAGTGATCAAAGTCCACTAACGGTACCGTTACCGTGTCCACACTACATTGTGGACACGGGTCCATAGCATAACGATTGGTTAGCTATATCCCATTTCTTTTGCCATGATCTCTTTGTAATATAATTGGGCCGCGAGTTGTCGGTAATAAACCTCGGGGTACTAAAAGGCAAATTATGCTGTGCAACCATGTGCACCATGCATGGTACACACTCTTCTATGTTCATAATAGCTAAACTATATATTCATAAATTTTGAATTGAAATTCATATTCATAATGATTGAACTCTGATCTATATTCACAATTACAGAACTTTATGTTCATAATTTGCGTTGTTCATATTCCCAATTATGAATCTATACAATTGTATTTAAATTAGAAATATACTGTATATAAATTATGAATCTACATTAAAGAAATCTATGAATCTCGTGTTATGTACCTATATACCCGGTACTATTTTAATCGCAAATTATGCCTCGGATCCGTGTCCACAATGCATTGTGGACACGAATCCAAAACGTACGACATCGTTTTCAGGGAACTTTGATTTTGTCTCGCCGTTAACGGCGTTATTCGTTTGTGGGATTATGAATGTACAATTATGACTTTATGAATGTACAGTTATGGAATTATATATGAATGTACAAATATGGAATTATGAATGTACAGTTATGGAATTATGAACACAGAGCTCTGACATTATGAACTTACAATTATGAACATATAGTGATAAAATTATGAACATAGAGCTATAAAATTGTGAATATATAGAGCTTCGAAAATTATGACTTTACAGTTATTGAATTATGAATGTACAGTTACGGATTATGTATGCTCCTATAATAAGCGGTCTGAATTTTATTTTTTATTTTAAAAAAAAAAGTGGAAGATAACGGTGCCACTAACGGTACCGTTACTGTGTCCACACTGTTGGCTGGACACGGGTCCAGGACATAACAATTGTATTTTAATTGATCAGATCTAACGACCAGGATAATAAAACTAATATTTTCTTACCAAATTTTCCTCTAAAACAAAATTTCCCTCTAAGACAAAATTGGTAACCAAAATTTTCTCTTCCCTCTAAGACATCATTGGCAAGTTTGTGGACGAAATTCAATTTCATTGACTAAGACAAAATTCTGCTTTTAGACATCACCGAACCAACTCCGCTGACCCGCCATTGTCGTCGATCAGTGAGCTTCAATTCCCTCTCCGCGGACCGCCACTCTCGTTAGTTTAGGTTCCTCTCCACAGTCAGAGTGCTCTCCGCCGACCGCCACTAGCCATCTCCGCAGTCAGAGTGGTCGCCGCCCACCGCCGTTCTCCTCAGACGCCGCCGCCGCATCCGACCTCCAACGCCGTCGCCTCGTCCAACCTCTGCCGCCATCGCCGCCTCCATCCTCTGTCGTCGTCGGTCCAACCGCCGCCACCGTGGTTAGCTTTCAAATTCATCCAAAAACTTTAAGGTTAGCTTTCAAATTATCCAAAAATTAATAAGTTGTCAAATTCATCCAAAAATTATCTGATTGTATCAATGTGTGTGTTTATGCTAAACAATTTTGGATTTAAGCTAGGGTTAGGGAATTAGGGTTTGAATTTCTGCAAATTTTCTATGAAGAACAGATATGTAAAACAATTTGTTGGTTGTTGTAAGTAATGGGGGTGGCAACCTATATACATGTATGTGCAAGATTGTACGTAATTTTTTATTATTTATTTTTGTCTGAGGGAATTTAAGCATTACATATCTCCATGAATGCTGTGATTATTTCCAGTGACTTGAATAATTTAAACAGAGATACAGAGAGAAAAAAAAATTTCCCTTTTTAGTATACTTTCTTTTATGCATTTTAGTTTTCTTGAGCTCTTAGTTAGGAATTTCACACATTGAACTCTGAAGTCTGAACTGAGCTGTGCTTTGTACTTAAAATTTCTTGAATTTTGTGGGTATATATTACTGAGAAGTGAGAATTTATTAAATGATTTCTTCTGATATATAAGCTATTATTGTATGAACAAGAGGTAAGGTATTCAGAGCTGCAAAAGTCAAAACCCTAGAGGAAACCTTAAATTACTTTGGCTGGTGTGTTATTACTGTTTAAACTTTGGACTGTAAAAAATGTGGAATGTTGTAGAGAAAGAGAGAATCTTTTTTCATTGGTATTCTTCTATGCTCTTTTCAAAGCATTGGGTGTCTTTCTCATAAGTTCTTCTTTCTATGTTGAAACCGACTAATTGGCCACCAAGTTTCTCTCAAGATGTGGTACAACTCATGTGCCTTCTCTTCTAATTATTGGTATATAAAATGCAGTCACAACATTGTTTAATAGGGGTGAGTGGACTCATGGAATCTGGGGCATGCACTTGCAGGGTAGTTCTGTCTTTTTCATAAAGTTAGAGGTTTACATTCTAACACATAAAGTAATTTAAGCTTAATTAATCTTATATATGCAGCACTATATATGTCTTTCCATTATTTTTGCCACATTATATTAATGATTTTGTAGTTGTAGTGTTTATATTATTTGTCTTGTTACTTGAATATTTTTAAGCAAATGGAAAATAGATGGTTTAATGGTCAACTAGGGATGCAACCTGACAATCAGCAGCATGACAATGAGGTATGTGTACACACTTCTCTTGGTTTGTCAAACTTTTTTTTTATTTATTTGGCATTTTATTTTGAGAGATAACACTGTATTTCTGTTTGTTTTTCTGTACTTAACAAAATATTAGATAAATACGGAGTATAAAATTATTGTCTGTATGTTTTTTGGTGCTGGTGAAACTGTCTGCACTCTAAAATGTGTCATGCTTGAACTCAACAGATATATTATGGTTAGGCAACCTCATATATTAAACCTTTGCAGTGATCTGTGTATGTTTACGTTGCCTATACAGAGATCTGTTCTAGTTTTTGACTTTATATTGCATTACTCTTTGGCCTGATCTGTTTTTGAGTATTTCTTATTTTCATTTTCTGTTGAGTGTTTTTAGTACATGAAAACACTGCATACTCCCTCCCAACCTGACTTTGTTTCTGCAAGAATGAACTGTTTGCACTGAATTCTATCAATTCTGGAAGGCTAACCATGCAATGTTTCATCAGTGCGGACTGAAAAATATGAAATTCAGTTTTCTGCTAACCATTGTATCTATAATTGTTTCCCCCTCTTTCCTGACTTCTAATTGTTGGTCTAAAATTGAAATATGGTTCCAACTTGGGATTTTGGAGTGAGATGCAGAAATTCCATTACCCAGTATAATTCCTACTAAATTGCACACAAAACTTGTGTGCATTGGTCCTTTTTTTTTTTTGTTTTTGTGGTCTCATTTTGGTATATCAGTGGGCATGAGATTTGACCTGAGCCAAATGTCTAGAAAAGGAAGTTTCGCCAACAATGTTAAAACTCAAAGCTCTGTATTTGGATGCTATTGTTAACAACCTAATAGTTGAGCAAACTTTTACCAGAGGATAATATTTGTTTACAACTTAGCATTAGTTTCAAATTTCAAAATGCCATTTGTGCATGATTTTCTTGATTTCTTGTCCACTTTGCATCTAACTCTTATGGATGAGGAGAACCATATTTGGTAATGCTTTTGTCTCTTTCTTAATTCTTTACAATCTGTTTGTTTCAAGGCATCATCGAGCCAATAAAGTCCGGGATACGAGATGCAAAATTAGGGCTTGGAAAGCAAGATGAAGATGATTATTTTACATAAGAAGAAAACATCCAGCGAAAAAAGCTTGATATTGAGTTTGAGGAGACTGAAGAACTTGCAAAGAAACGGGAGGTATGGATTTACATCTTTAAGGGTAACTATGTTGCATGGTAGAAAATCCGAGTTTGATACTTTACTTTTTCTGATACATACATCTAATAACAGAAGGGAGCACATAGTATTTTCTATAATGTATTGGTCACTTGGTATTTCTCATGAGTGCTCAATTTTCTCTCCACCAACAGCTACAAGAACAATTTTGAACATTTGGAACTCCTTAAGCTTTTGGCAGATTGTTTTGAAGGCAACTGATTTTGGCCTCTCTGTGTTCATTGAGCAAGGTAAATTGCTCTCAATGATTATTGTTTGTTATTTCTTATAATAATATTTTGCATGTTTTTTAAGTATCTGTTAATTTTGTTGTTGTTGTCATGGTCTTGTCAAAAATCATATAATTATTTTAAAAATTTATTATATCTATACTAATTTATTTACTCACTATTTACATGTAGTTCCAACAAGTTGATTATGACAAAGCGGTTATTGATCTGGTGCGTTCAGAATGGGCTGATATTCTATCAAGTTATATAGAGCAGGTATGATTTGACGTTGTGATCATTTAGACTTAGTGTGTGGATCGGAATTGTTTTTTGTAGTATTATGACTTGGATGATGATTTGATTAGAATTGGTCATGTTCAGTATTTTGACTTGTTATTATGAACCTTGCTTAGCTTGTGCAATGTAACTGCACTTGGCCATGGTGAATGGATAAATGCTTCTATTTTTTTTATATGATTAAAATTTAAGCAGGTTAAAAACGAGTTGAGACAACGGTTAAACGTTGTCTATTTTACAATAGACAACAGTTTGAAACTGTTGTCTTTTCTACAAAAGACAACAGTTTATGGGTGCGACTTTTAACAACAGCGATTTCAACAACACACAATAGACAACATTTTATAACTGTTGTCTTTTAAAGAAAAAGACAACAGTTAAAAACCGTTGTCTATGTGCATCACTTTTAACAACACCAGTTTCAACAACATTGAATTAACAACAGGTCAAAAACCGTTGTCTTTGAAAGAAACGACAACGGTTTAAAACCGTTGTCTATGTTCGTGACTTTTAACAACACCGATTTCAACAACACTTAATAGACAACGGTTAAAAAACCGTTGTTGTTTCTAGAAAAGACAACGGTTATTAACCGTTGTCTATGTGCGTGACATACAACAACACCGGTTTCAACAACACTTAATAGACAACGGTTAAAAAACCGTTGTCGTTTCTAGAAAAGACAACGGTTATTAACCGTTGTCTATGTGCGTGACATACAACAACACCGGCTTCAACAACACTTAATAGACAACGGTTAAAAAACCGTTCTTGTTTCTAGAAAAGACAACGGTCATTAACCGTTGTCTATGTGCGTGACATACAACAACACGGCTTCAACAACACTTAATAGACAACGGTTAAAAAACCGTTGTTGTTTCTAGAAAAGACAACGGTTATTAACCGTTGTCTATGTGCGTGACTTACAACAACACCGGCTTCAACAACACTTAATAGACAACGGTTAAAAAACTGTTGTTGTTTCTAGAAAAGACAACGGTTAAAAAACCGTTGTCTATGCGCGGGACTTACAACAACACCGGCTTCAATAACAGAAATTATACCCCTACGACAACGGTTATTAACCGTTGTCTATGTGCATTTTTCTTGTTGTGATATTTGTATGTGCATGATTTGTACTACGGTGTTTTACTCTAAAAGAGGATCAAGTAATTTATTTGACAATTATTAGTTTACGATTTCAAATCACTTTTGGATATGTACTTTGTTATGTGATTTTTAAGTAAATGATTTTTGCTACATCGGGCTATTTGATTATAGGAACTATTATGAATGGGTGGCCAAACTCATGAGGCAATCTACATTTTGTTGTTTGTTCTGTTTGATTTGGAACGTTCCTAATTATATTGCTCAATCCGAATCGTCAAGCTAACTCATTCCGAATCGTCGAGTCTTTTGAATTATTTGTTGGAACGTTCCATCCGTCTCATTCTGAATCGTCGAGTCTTTCTAAATAATTATGCCGACAATGGCCTTTGCCACGAGTTATAATAGTGGCTGTAGGTTGCCAATGAGTCATATGTTAAGGAATGATTTGCTGTTTTGAATATTGCATTATGAAATAATGTTGAACGGCCCATGTAGCTAAAATTTTCTGTTTTGGGAACTTGTGTATAGTATGATGAAAGTATTATGACTTCGATACAGTTTAAAGATCGAGATTTGCATTTAATTATTACTCTAAAGCTTAGTGTATTATATTAGGGATGCTTGATCCGGGGTGAGAAGAGTACCACTTACTGGGCATTAGCTCATTATTTGTATTTTTTTCTTCATGTTTCAGAGTAGTTAAGGACATGTGAATAGCATGAGCACAAGTGGTGGGGTCTTGAAGGTGACTCTTGAAACTAGGAGACTTACTCTTAGTATTGGAGCTTATCACGGACTTTTATTTATTTGGTTATTCTCTTTGACCCTTTTTATTTTTGGTAAACCATTGTGTTTGGTTTTGGTGCTTGTGATGCATTTTGGACACACTACTCTTGATTGTAAATATTTAATAGTGCATTTGATGAGTTTTTGAGAAGAACTAGTTGATTATATTTTGTCATTTTAGCTGTGGAATTATTATGTATTCAAGTGTTATTATCAAGGTTCTGAGAGGTATGTATGGTTAGGCTGCGTATTGTTACAAGTCATCGCGTAACGTTACGGCCGGGTCATGTCCTAGAAGTGGGGCGTGACATACAGTGATGGGAGGAAGTAACTCAATAAGAGTGCATTCATCCTCCTCCACCTTCTGTATCTACATCTACAATTCTAATAAGAGTCAATAATGTTAGGTCCTGGAACAAAAAAATGTGGATACTATTGTTTCTTAAAATGAATGGTTCATATTAGTTTGATTTTTGTATTTTTTTGAATGATTTTTCTTATTTACCCTCTATTATATTATTTTCTTTCCTTAAATAACCTAAACTCCGTTAGTATAAACTTTAGTAACGGAATATTCCGTTAACTATTTATTATTTTTAACTTACTCATTAATTTATATAAGAAAGGTCTTAGGTTCAAACCCCATCACAATTAGAGTTGGAATAATTGTTAAACATATACTACGAATATGTTAAAATATATTAAAAATAGAGTGAATTCCATTTTTGGTCCTATTGTTATTGGGGGTTTTCCAATTTTAGTCCACCATAATTATTTTTGCCACATTGCGTCCACTATTATTAAAAGTGTTCCAATTTTATTCCAATTTTAGTCCACTTTTTGGACTAAAATTGGAACACTTTTAATAATAGTGGACGCAATGTGGCAAAAATAATTATGGTGGACTAAAATTGGAATGACCCCTATAACAGTAGGACCAAAAATGGATTCACTCATTAAAAATATATATAATATAAAATTTAACATAAACTTTGGTCAAACAATTAGTCCGACTAAATACATAACTTTCAAAGTTAAGTATCAAAGATTATAAATCAAGAACTTTAAAAATAATTTGATTTTTATACATTTAAAAAAAAATTTAGGTTAAGTTTTTTCTTTTTATTTTTTTCATTTTATTAATCTTCTTTTGATTATTTAGATCAGAACAAAACTTAATATTTCAATTATATTTTTGCATTATTGGTATGATTTAGGTCGTTATGGTATTAATATTTTTTGTATGTATTTTTATAATGGTACAATTGCACGTTACTTTACAAATATTATACTATTATTTTTTTATCAGACAATGTTCTTACATCATTGTCAAACATGCGCGACCTAAGTACAAAGTTGTTGATCATAAATATAATTACAACTGGACTCTAAAACGGTAGGACCATTTTCTAAAGAATTGACAATGTTGACATTCTATTGGTTCCAATTGAAAAGTCTACACATCAGAATTTTATCAATGCATGAAAACTTCAAAAGAAATTTGTAAATTAATTTTTACTATATCATTATAACAATATTTATTGTAACTATATATTTTGAATTATTTATTATCATCATCTATTGACAGTAATTGTAACAATTGTCATTGACAAACTCTCAAAACAATTTGTCTCAACAACGAATGTAAATTAAAAAAAAAAATCAATGATTTCATTATTGTTGATGAAAAGTATGTATGCCAATTTATTATTCTTCTTAAATTAAATAAATTAGTAGCTACAACAAAAAATAATACATATGCATTTAATTAATTTAGAATTAGATGTCGATAATGCCTTTATTTAAAAAAAATTATTCATTATAAAAATTTTTAAAACAGATATAATTTCATTATTTATATCTTTATTTTCTATAATTCAAAGATTCATTTCCTTCAAATTTATTAATTTATTATATTACTATATTGTCCATTGTCTTCTTTTTACATTATCTTGTAATTAAATATCAAAGTTATACCAAGACTATGTGGTCTAATGGTACCCGGGTTGGACTTCCATTTGGAAGGTTGTGTGTTTGAGCCTTAGTGAAGGCGTTAATAGAGCCAGTAGCATTCAAAACAAAAATATCAAAATTATAATACAAAATATGTTATATTATTTATTTACCAAAAAGTATTTTATACAAATATAATAAATATTAATATTTTGTTCAATACTTTTACATGATAACCTACGACACACATCTCACAACGCATGAAACATGTAGGGGAAAAACTACAACTACCAAATATTAATAGGTGCTTGTAAGATAAATAGTTAATAGTACAACTAATATTCCATCATATACACAACAAGGAAAATCTAAAGCTTCCTACACCATAATCTCATTGCATGACGAATCCATCTATGCTATACCGCCCGTAACCCAATTGCACATAACATACTACCAATTAAAAAAAAAATTAAAAAAAAAAGGACATGTACGAAAGATAAAAACTATCGTTTAAACCAAAAGTACTATTTAAACCAAAAGTAGAATTAGAGATATTTAAACCAAAAGTAGTATTTATTTAGACTATCATTTTTAGACTAAGTATTTAGACTAGCGTTATTACAAAGTTGCAAATATTTATTTTAGTGACAATATATATAATCAATCTCTCATATATTATCTTGCATTTATATATTTTAAATTACCGATTTAAATAAACAAATTCAACATTTAATTTATTTACCTATGTATGAACATCTCCGATATAATATTGCATTGATATACTTTAAAATACTTATTTAAAAATAATCATTGGACATTATTCCATTCGCGCAAAGCGCGTAAAAGAACTAGTAATAATAATAAGAATATACCAAGTGGCTTGTAGTCCACTGGTATTGGATTGCTCCCCTAAGTGGGAGGTGTAAGGTTCAAAACTCAATTGAGGCAATAGTGTGTATATGTAGGGTATCCCCCTTTCTTATAATAAAAAAAAATAATAATAAGAATATAATAGTGTTCTTCCCAAGCAATCGTTATACCCTACACCACGGCGCGCGTAGCACTGTGCGCCGCGCGCCTCCCAAAACGACGTTGTTTTGGGAGGCGCGGTAGGAAGTTGCTGTGATTATGTATATTTGTTCATACAATTATGTACATTTTTTATACAATTATGTACATTTTTTATACAATTATGTACATTCTCTTTATACAATTATGTACATCCGAATCAGGAATTTTTTGTGTATTATGTTAAGAGTTGATGTGTATTATGTTAAAAGTTTATGTTTATTATGTATATGTTAGATTATGTGTATTATCTTTTAAAAAAGAGTATGTATATTTTGTTATATAATTATGTACATTCATGTATACAATTATGTGTATTCTAGTATAACATTATGTACATTTTTTAACATGGCTTTTTTTTTTTTAAAGAAAAATTAACTGCCAAACACTGGGACGGGAAATTTCAAAAAAAAAAATAATTAAAAAAAAAATTAAAACGACGTCGTTTTGCATCTAGGCGCACAATGCAACGTGAGCCGTGGTGCAGGATATAAATTGCCCTTCCCAAGTGTTTTGCTTAGTTATAATGTGGGCCAAAAATTTTGGATGTAATGTCATGGAATCAAAATATTTTGCCCTTTCTGGAATCAAAATGTCTATATATATATATATATATATATATATATATATATATATATAGCCAAAATGCTGCAGATACACTATCCATATATGCATTTACAATTCGTCGTCGCTTTCATTGAATTCAACTACCAATTCACCCCTACGAATTCAAAATGCTGCAGATACAACTACGAATTCACCCCTCTCATTGAATTCGTCGCCGCTTACCGTACCCCGCGGAGTGCGATCCCAAGTTGTCTTCACCCAATGGTCTCAACCCGGTCAATTTAAAGCTTGCCGAGTCATATTGAGATATCCCAACGCCCTTTTGGCACAATCTTCGTACCAGCTTCTGTACGTCATTTTGATTCACGAGCTTGTTTTGTACACGTTCATGGAAAAACCATTGTTTGACTATTATTCTGATGAGGAAATTAAACATAATAATTAATAAATTAATTATGAAAGGACTGAATTATCCTTGAGAAAATGGCATTAGATGACCAAGTTTAACGGAAGGATCGATGGCTAGAAACAAAAAGTAACAGGATTAAAAGTGATTGATTTAAAAGTTGATGACTAAAAGTGACAGTGTCACCAAAGTCGAAGGACGTCTACTGGTATTTACTTGAAAAAAGACATCAAATTCATTCAATCTGCTGTCTAAATAGTAAATACAAACTTTGAAATATAAACTATAATAGCGAACAAAACAATTTCAACAAACTCCTACGCTTGCGGATCATCTTAGCTTCCGGCAAAGCAACAGCTCCTCCAAATTAAATCTCACAAAGCTACATGTAATCTTCCTCAACTTATTCTTGTAATACCATAAAAGTCCTTAGGAGCATAACAATCTCTTTGTCCTCAATGATTGAATTGTGGCAATTGAGTGTTCAAATGATTATCCCTTCCCTATATCTTCCCATGTTGCCTCTTCTAAACTCAAATTCGCCTACTGGATCAGAACATCCACCTGGACATGATTGTTTCTTTTCACCATTTTCTCTGCAAAATGACCATTGGTTCAGTGCGAAATGCCAAAATTGTCTATCCAGACCCGTGAGAGGGGGATCAACTTGAGGTCAATGGTGTCTTCCATCTTTATTGTTAGTTGGGACACATGAAATACAGAGTGAATAAGACACCTAGCTGGCGACCTAAGGGGTTGTTTACTAAAGTGGAGAAATAGAGAATTTTCTGAAAAAAAAAAAAAAAACATTAAATTGGAGTGGAAAAAAAATGGAAAATTTGTTTACTAAATTCATTTTTCCAAATTTCTATTTCATCTCCATTCACCACTTAAAGATTTTGGAGAAGTTGTAAACCAATTTCTCCAAATGGAGAAATGACATAACACACGTGAACAGTACTCACATTGAGTTCGAAGGATTGAACTCTGCTGCGTGCGTAGCCTTGTGTTCTCCCCATTTCCCTCCCCCCATCATCATCATCAAACTATATTATTATTATTATTATTATTATTATTATTATTATTATTATTATTATTATTATTATTATTATTATTATTATCTTTTTTCTTTTTTCCTCCTCCTTATGCACACAAATTTGTTGTTGTTGTTGTTATTATTATTATTATTATCTTTGTTGTAGAAATGTACAAATACTATATGTGATGATTGTATTTAATGAAATTAGAAAATTAGAGAAATGAAAAAATGGATGAATAGATAATGAAAATTATAAAACGAGAGAAATGAAAAACTGGGGGAGTAGAGAAAGAAAGCTGGAGAAATTGAGAAATTGAAAACTGGAAATGAAAAAATCGAGAAATGAAGTAAACGACTCCTAAGATTGTAACTGTAGGGGTGCAAATAGACCGAGCCGAGCTTTAGAAAATTAGGCTTGGGCCTGTTACGAAAATCTAAGGCTTGGACTTGGGCCTGAGCCTGTATGTAAGTTTTTTTGTTAGGCTCAAGCCTGAGCCTACAATTAGCCTGGCTTGACTTGAAGCCTTTTTAAAAGTCTGTTTAATATGTAGGCCATTAAAAAGGCTTCAAAGTAAGTTCTGTTTTGAGTCTATTTAAAACTTATATATTAAGTCTTTTTAAAAACTTTAATAAGTATTTTTAAATAATTTAAGAAATATACCCTAGCTAATACAAAATTAATATATAATTACATAAGCATATCTTCACAATGCAAACATAATAGTATTAAAACATATATAAAATAAAATAAAACAAGTCACAACTTCAACATGCTTGTTAACTTGTTTAGGAATGAATTCAATTGTATTATTGATTGTCATCCTATATAATCTCATAAAT
>NW_017619742.1:3352500-3530000 GCF_001879475.1 Ipomoea nil
TGAGTGACCGAGAAGTCCGTTCAAACCCGAAGGTTTAACGAATTGGGATTGGAAACCACACCCGAGTGGTCCACACGCACCGAAACGGTGCAGCACGAATCAATGCATATAGCATTGACTCGTGCTCAGCACGAAAGTAGCTCACGAAAGGAGAGCACGAAAGGAGCTCACAACTCCAACTTTCAGCATGAAACTAAAGCTTATAATTAAGCTTTCAATTTTGCATGCACTTTCGTCCAGCATGAAAGCATAGCACGAAAGGTGCTAAAAACCCAATTCACTAATTAAGCAACCAAAGCTTAATTACACTTAAGCTTTACAACTTTCGTGTAGTGCAACGAAAGTTATTAAAATGCTGATTTCTAATTAGCATTTAAACTTAAGTTTTTGACTTCTCTCCAATAGGTCCACTTTGAGAATCAATTTCTCATTCACCTATTACTCATTTTGCGCGTACATTATATCAAATTCTTCGTCTCACTACGAAGAACCCGAATCCACTTTGACCCGACCCAAATCGGAAGTGGACCCACATATATTTGTACCACAAAATAATCACTCAAAATGCCATTTTTAGCTAAAAATTCCAACACAAAGCACCGTAAGAACACAAACTCATGCATCTTAAACATATGGTTTAGGAACTAAAACCTCGTCAAATTCTCGTACTAGGGTTCCGGACACTGGTGCCACAAATCATGCAACTCCAGACATAGTTGTCATCTCTACCTCGAAGAAGTACTCTGGTAATGACACTTTACATGTCGGTGATGGTATGGGTCTGTCTATTAGTCATGTTGGTCATGTTACTTTTGATACCCCTTCTAGGTCTTTTACGATGTTTGATATATTGCATGTTCCTGGTCTATCCACCTCTTTATTATCTGTCCAACGTTTTGCTACAGATAACAATGTGTTCTTTGAGTTTCATCCTTCTTTTTTTCTTGTGAAAGATATCACCACCAAGAAAATCCTCCTACGGGGCAGTAGTTTGGGTGGCCTATACACTTTGCCTATGCCAAAATCGTCTCCTTCCTCGTTTCTCTCCGCTCGTGCTTTCGCTTCAGTTTGGCATGATCGTTTGGGTCATCATCATTAGCGTGTCATGAGTCAAATTCTTCAATCATGTTTGGTTAGTGGCTCTAGTCATACCATTCGTTGTAATTCCAGTTTATGTCCAGCGTGTCAATTGGAAAAATCTGCACGTTTTCCTTTAGCACGTGTTGAGTCCAATAGTTCTGATGTTCTTGATTTGATATACACTGATATTTGGGGACCAGCTCATTTGCTATCCTCGAATGGTTATCGCTATTTTGTCATCTTTATTGATGATTATTCTCGTTACACCTGGTATTTTCCTATGAAGCTAAAATTTGATATTTATCTCATATTTGATCAATTTTGTGCTTTAGTTGGGCGTTTATTTAATCGTAAAATCAAGTCAATTCAATCTGATCTAGGAGCTTAATACAAAATATTGCATCATTCATTTATCCAGTTAGGAATTACTCATAGACAATCATGTGCATACACTCATGAACAAAATGGTCATGTCGAACGAAAGTATAGACATATAGTTGAAACTGGTCTGGCTCTTCTAGCCCGTGCCTCTGTTTCATATAAATTATGGGATTTTGCCTTTGAAACGGCAGTTTATTTAATTAACAAGATTCCTTCTGTTCTATTAAATAATCTCAGTCCCCATTTTAAAGTGCATAATTCCAATCCCTCCTACTCTTTTCTTCGTGTCTTTGGGTGTCTATGTTATCCATATCTTAGACCATACAATCGTCACAAAATGTCATATCGGTCCTCTCCATGTGTCTTCCTAGGTTATCCTGAGTCGTTCCGGGGGTATAGATGCATGGACTTACAGACTAACAAGATTTATGTATGCAGGCATGTAAGGTTTGATGAGACAGTTTATCCTTTTTGCTATTAAAAATATTGTGCAGTCGTCTCAACCTGTGCAGCACTACTCGTGGGCTGAATCTGTTCTTCATCCTGCGGCTGCAACCTCTCCGCCTATCGGCACTGTTGGCGTCCAGCCCGCTCTCGTCGACGAAGACCCCGTGCCGCCTCCACCGCCGGTGATCATTCCTCCTTGCCTGAGCGTGAGCCTACGGACCAGGGCGTGAAACGCCCTCGAGGCCGTCCTCGGGGAAAAACGGTAAAATCCATCGTTCGGACTCATGAGATGCACACTCGGAGCCAGTCTCAGGCTCCACCTTCAGCTTTAACGGTTCATGTTTGTCTTTCAAATCCCACTTGTTACACTCAGACTGTTAAATATTCAGAATGGCGGGAGGCTATGGATCAGGAATTCAATGCACTTCTACAAAATATGACATGGCAGCTTGTGCCATCTCAACAAGGCATGAACATTATTGGGTGTAAGTGGGTATTTCGTACAAAACGAAAAGTTGATGGCTCCATTGAAAGGTATAAAGCAAGGCTTGTAGCAAAATGATTTAATCATGTGGCAGGTCAGGACTTCTTTGACACTTTTAGTCCAGTTGTTAAACCAACCACAGTCAGGTTACTTCTCTCCCTGGCTTTATCATCTGGGTGGACTATTAAGAAATTGGATGTTCACAATGCTTTCTAGAATGGAAATCTCTATGAAACTGTGTATATGAAGCAACCGCCTGAGTATATTGATGCCTCATATCCAAATCATGTCTGTCTATTAAAAAGGTTACTTTACGGATTAAAACAGACACATCGAGCTTGGTTTAATCGTTTACACGCCTTTTTACTATTTATTGGTTTTCAGGCATCCAAAACAGATGTGTCTCTATTCTACTCTCGCATGGATCTGATTGAGTATATCTGTTAGTTTATGTGGATGATATTCTTATGGTGGGAAGCAATACGAATCCAGTTGTTCAGCTAGTTTCGAAACTCTCTACTGCTTTTAAAATCAGAGATCTTGGTGAACTAGGTTTTTTTCTTGGGATTGAAGCAGTTAAATGCAATGACGGAATTTTACTTTCCCAACAGAGATACATGCATGATATTTTAAAATGTGTTAGAATGGCAGAATGCAAACCTTTGTCCACCCCCATTCCCACATTGAAACCTGTCCCCATCACAACAGACTTGCATGATCATCCTACAGAGTACAGGAGTCTAGCTGGTGCATTACAGTATTTGCCTATTACTCATCCTGATCTTTCCTTTGCAGTCAATCAGTTATGTCAACACATGCATACAGTTACTCACTGGGAACAACTAAAGAGAGTGTTACGGTATGTTAAAGGAACTGTTACTTTTGGTCTAAGAGTCAGACAGTCATCCTTAAGAGAAATTCATGCCTTCTCTGATTCTGACTAGGCTGGCTGTCCAGAGGATAGAAAATCTACTAGTGGCTTTGCCATTTTTCTTGGGTCTAATCTTGTGTCATGGGTCTGCAAGAAACAACGAACTGTTGCTAGGTCTTCTACTAAGGCTGAATATAAATCTCTAGCAGATGTTTGTGCTGAGGTAATTTGGATCATATCCCTTTTGCTTGAAATTCATGTTCCATGTATTTCGATTCCCAAACTATAGTGTCATAATCTTGGAGCTACATATATGTGTGCCAATCCCATCTTTCATGCCCGCACCAAACATGTATAGATAGACTATCACTTTGTACGAGAAAAGGTTGCTGCTGGAGAGATTCAAGTGAATTTCGTCTCAAGATAAGACCAATTTGCAAACATATTCACGAAAGCCTTGCCTGGTCCCAGATTTTCTTTTCTCAAAGACAAGCTCCAAGTTACAAGTATACCATGTGCTTGAGGGGGAGTATTTGGACTAGTATTAGGATTCTTGTATTTGAGTCATAGTATGACTCCCTATTCTAGTCTCCTTATGATTCCTTTTATATATATTCCATGTACAGTTGTAATCAAGTTCATTCAATACAGTTTTATACAATTATCATCAAAACTATACGTTCAAAAAAAATATATCTATCTAGAACATTCTTTATATTTAAAAAATTTTGAAAAATGTCACATTGCTAGTAAGAATTGAACTTCTCATTACTTTTGCCTTGAAAATTGACAGAGAAAATAAATTGTGAGATATGTCTCAACCAAGGTTGCAAAAATCGCTAGGCGTTCCTCGGACGCCCAGTGGGCGTCTAGGCGCCTGTTTTTTTTTTTTTTTTTTTTTAATTGAAAAGATTTTTTTTAAAAAAAATTATTTAAGACTTTGTAATTATAAACTATTTAATACTTTAATAGTTAGTACTAAAATATTAAATATTAACCTAAAAAAATCTAGAATTGTAAATTGTATAAAGATTTAAAGAATCAAAACACAACACAAAGTCACAACTCACAAAGTATTAATATTAAAGTACATAATTTCAAATAATTTTGTGTTACATTTTTTGGGTTTGCGACTGATTTAAACAATTTAGAGTTATTTCACAAAAAAAAAAAAAAAAAACGGCGTTGGTTTAGCGAAATAATCCATTTATAAAAAAACTCAAAAAAATAACTAACCGGAAGCCTAAACGCCCGCCTAGATGACCGCCTAGTCCACGGCGACTTAGCTGGCGCCTAAGCCGCCTAGACCGGCGATTCCGCCAAATATCTAGGCGGCCGACCACCTCCTAGCGCCTAGGCGCGATTTGTACAACCACGGTCTCAACTTACTAATATAATATGTCTTAAATTTACGTGTTTTTGAACTGAATATTTGCAAGACAAAGTAATCTCTCACGCATCCATTAGGGCCGGTTTTTAGATTTTTGTGGAGTCGTTTTTGATAAATAAATGAGGCCCTACTAAAAGCGCAATGTCATAATTTTTTTCAAATAATAATAATAATAATAATAATAATAATAATAATAATAATAATAATATGGAGTAATGGTTGCTATGCGCAAAGAGAAAGACAAAAGACTATGGAATAAATTATAATTATAATTATATTACAATAATAATAAAATAAAAGCTAGGGCAACATATAGGATTCAAACCTCCAATGTCTAAGATGTAATACTTTAGATACGCATTTTTCTCATTTCACCATGAAGTCTTTTAAAATTAATTGTAATTTAAAAAAAAAAAATTCTTAACTAGCTTGCTAAGTAAAAATTAAATATTGAACCTTTAAAATTTGAGATCATGTACTATTGGACAGTTTGCATAGTCCAAAATCCTACCCTGGCATCCACCATCTTTTTGTACTCTCCTCTATACTCAAAAGTCAAAACCAAACACAAAATATAAACTTTATCTCATTTTTGCATCCATCTTTATCTAGTACACGATTTTTATTTTTTAAAAAAGGTCCTAACATGTGTCTATGATCGAACACTTGGAATGCACATACTCGTATTTGAACTCCAAATTTCAGCGTTTTAATTTGAACAAATCTTATCATCAACGTACCTGTTACTTTATCCAGACAATTCAGATTTTGTATGTGATTTGCTTCATTCATTTCCAGACATCATATTCGCCTTTGAAATTTTTTATTATGGGTAATGCAACATTTTTGTTTTAAATTTGAGAATTGCTACTTACGGGGTATTTTTTTCTTCTTTTTTTTATACTTTTACATCCGTCGAATTTTGCATCTTAAATGATGGTTTTTTGTTTTACTAGTAGTTTACATAAAATTAGATGAATTACATCAGCAGTTATTGCATATGAATGACGGTTTTAGGTATCACAAATCACTTAGGCTCGATTTGGCATGTCTACATGAAAATTTAGCTGAAAGCTGAATGCTAAGCTAGTGGATAATAAGCTAATTAATTGAAATTGAAGTGTTTGGTAAAATTAATTATTGAATTAGTTGATAAGTACAAAAAAAAAACATAAAATAATAATTTAAATCTCTAGGCCAGCTGTCACATCCAAAAGAGGTGCCTACAATTTAGCGAAGGGATTAGTCACTGTGTCCGATGGTAGAAATCCTGGGTACACCAAAAAAAAAAAAAAAAAAAAAAAAAAAAAAAAATTAAGATATCAGGATTTTGATTACACTATGATTTGAAGGAGTAGGACTCGACCGACTCGCTGCAGATCGACCAGACTGAAGGTGAAACTTCTTCTTAATGGGCCTCATCGCCAATCACAGTTCGTACTTCGTAGGTAGAGCAGGTCAGCAGGTCGCGTAGAGAAGGCAAAGGCAACACCGCAGCCTTGCAGGTAGCAGCGTTGCAGGTGAAGGCGAGAAGTGAAGACTGAACTCTGAAGAAGAATTAGGGATTTAGGGCTTAGTCCTTTACGGATTAGCTCAGTTAGCTGTACACACTAGCTAGGTTATTTTAATATTTTATATTTTAAATTTATAGTGTAAATTAGTATCGGGCTAAGTCAAAATGTGTGGGCTTCTTGCGCAGCTCGATTTTCGGTCGGTTTTTTTTTTCTCCAAAACTGATAACCGATCGAAAAATCAAAATGGTCGATTTTTTTAAGGTAATAACCGATCGAAAACTACAATTTTAGTCGATTCGGTTATCGGTCATTGGTTTCTCGGTCTGTCTTCATTTTTTGCTCACCCCTAATAGATGGTGTTATTTTTGTAAATAAATAAAGATAATAAAAAAAGAAAGAAAAAAATTAAAAAGTCGTGAACTTATTTTAAAATAAAGTAACACTTCAAAATAAATAATGTATTTTAAACTCTCTATGTTTTACCAAATAAAATTTATAATTTATTTATAACTTAAAATAAGTTATAATCTCTAAAATAAGCGTGAAACAAAACCTTAAGCATTCTTGAAAATTGATGAGATTGTTGATTATCTCGTCATGCTAAAACCCCACACAAGCGACAAGCCCAACAAACCACTTAGATGGCTCGACTTGGGAGCATGAAGCTAACTAGCCCCTTGGTTTGGGAAGTAATGTTTTGAAAAATAAAGTAGCATTTAGACACGTAAAACATCATCACAAGTCGGTAGGCGAATAGTTGCTTAACATATGTCCAGTTTGATAACATAGTTAGCTTATTAATTAATTTTAATTTATTTAATCACTATTAGCTGTTTAATTTGATTAAACAGTCAATATAAGTGTTTAATTAATTAGCTTTTTGTAACAACTTATTGCTCTAAAACACTAAAATTCAACTTTTTCGATCAGCTTTTTGAGAAAGCCATTTTGAATGTAATCAGCTATCAGCTAACAACTAATTTACCAATTAAACATCTTTTTACAATTAGTTAACGCTATCAATTAGTCAAACCAACAAACTAAATCAGCTAACAACTATTTACCGAACACTCCATACTGTCAAACTAGTTGACGCATCACTCTAACCAAGAGTAGGGATGACATTTGCACTTAAGATCATACTTGTGGAAGGTCGTCTCACGGATCGTTATCCGTGAGGCTGGTCGGGTCAATATGCAAATGTAATACTTATACTGAATCATGAATAAAAGTATTGATATATTTTGAATTACTTATTTAAATAAAAACGTTGGATATTAAACCAGTCACGCAATGTGCATGTAAAACTAGTAATTAATATATTTGTGATTAGATGAGTGATGATTTGTGTAAGAAAATAAATAAAATTTTATAATAAATTTAAGAAAAAAAAGTGTTAAATCGGCATCTAACTCAAGTGAATAGTACAATTTCGTTCTTAAAAAAAAAAAAAAAAAAAAAAAAGTCACCTAAACCGGCAAACTAGTGCAATTAGGTCCTAGTATTACTTATTCAAAAAGTTACTGCTAATGTGAATATTCTAACTAGGATAACGTGGTGTCTTGATGATGCTTATGTGAATTTTAATTATACAAATTTTATTTTCGTAAAAATTATTTTTTAAATAACACACTGGCTTTTGTTGACCCATGATGGTTTTTTTTTTTTTTTTAATTTAATATTTTATTTTTACAAAAAAAAAAACGTAGTATTTAAAAAAATAAAAATTTATACAATTAAGCATGTGAATTTTAATTATACAAATTTTATTTTCGTAAAAATTATTTTTTAAATAACACACTGGCTTTTGTTGACCCATGATGGTTTTTTTTTTTAAATTTAATATTTTATTTTTACAAAAAAAAAAACGTAGTATTTAAAAAAATAAAAATTTATACAATTAAGCATGTTTTTTTTATATTACAAAGGAAGGGAGTACCCATACAACCTACGTGGCTACACCTATACTAAGGCTCGAAACCTAGACCTCCCACATAGAGGAGCAATCCGATACCAGTGGACCAAAGGTCACTTGGTACAATTAAGCATGTTTGATTCATGAAAATGTTATCCTTGAATTTGAGGAAAACTAGATTTTCCTTTGTTTGGTTCATGGAAAACATTTTCCACGGTCCCCCTTTGGTATTTTGTTTTCTATGGAAAACAAGTAGGACAATTATGTCATCACCAACTTTTCTTAATTATCATTATTATTGTTGTTGTTGTTAATATGTAGGGGTATAGTTGTCTTTATACTTAGTATTCGTTCCTTAATTACAATTTCATACTCAACCAAACAATGGAATATATATTCCCAGTAATTTATTTTCCACCAACCAAACAATGTATTTAATCTTCTCGGTAATTTCTTTTTCATAGAATTTTAATTCTATTTTCCCTAAAATATTTTCCGTGAACCAAACGGGACCTTAAAATCCATATAAGCATTAGGACATTTTGTATTAGCCTAGTCAGCCTCACAACCGTGGTAACGTGCCAAATAAGTAATAATAGGACAATTGATTACAATATTCGTTGAACTTAGGAGTCAATTCAACAGTTTTTTATATTTTTTTATAGATGTTATAATTATTTTTGAATTACTCAATTACATGACCAATTAATTAAATACGATGGAAGTTCAAAGTTTCAATTCAGTTGTAACTGTGAGAGATTACACGAGTGTATATCTCAGTACATCTCTAATCTCTTCTATCTACCAGGATACAAACTAAAGACTTATTCTAAAGCCACATATTATAAACTATAGATTACAGAATAATAATAATAATAATAATAATAATAATAATAATAATAATAATAATAATAATAATAATAATAATAATAATAATAATAATACTCACACACCCCCTCAAGCACAAGGCTGGTAAGAACCACATTGAGCTTGTCTCGTAGAGCCACGAACCGCGTTCCCGGGAGCGGTTTGGTGAGAATGTCAGCAAGCTGGTCTTTGGTTGAAACAAAATTAACCACAAACTCCCCTGTCGCTACTTTATCACGGACGAAGTTGTAGTCGATCTCAACATGCTTCGTCCTAGCGTGGAAAACCGGATTAGCACAAAGATACGTTGCCCCTAAATTATCACACCATAAACTGGACGGCTGACCCGTATGTAGACCCAATTCACGGAGAAGGGAGACAACCCACGTAACCTCAGCTGCCACATCAGCTAAGGCCTTATACTCTGCTTGAGTCGACGAGTGAGCCACAGTCCGTTGCTTCCGAGAGAGCCAGGAGATGAAATTGGACCTAAGGAAGACTGCATACCCACTGGTGCTCTTCCTATCAACCTGACAGCCTGCCCAATCGGAGTCAGAATATGCCTGAATCGATGTAGAAGTGGAAGCAGATAGTCGAAGCCCATAATCCATAGTGCCCTTGATATACCGTAACACGCGTTTGACCATGCCCCAGTGATCAATAGTTGGTGAGTGCATGAATTGACACAAGCGGTTAACAGCATAAAATAAGTCTGGACGAGTGATAGTGAGATACTGCAGGGCGCCAACTATACGACGGTACTAAGTGGGATTATCAAACGGCTCATCAGACAGGGTAACTGCTTGCGTAGTGGATGCTGGAGTTGCTAGAGGTTTGCAATTTGTCATTCCGGCCTTGTTCAATAAATCATTCATATAGCGCCGCTGGGACAAGACCATTCCGGCACTTGTGTGTAGTGTTTCAATACCTAAAAAGAAGCTCGGTTTGCCGAGGTCTCTGATTTTGAAAGCTGCAGCTAGACGGTTTAGTAATGTGTTAACCAATGAGGAATTACTGCCCATCATGATGATGTCATCTACATAGACCAGGAGGTAGACGCGAGACCCATCCACGATGTAGTAGAATAGGGAGACATCTGTCTTTGACGCACAGAACCCTGTAGTGAGTAAAAAATCATGCAGCCATTTGAACCAAGCCCGTGGTGCCTGTTTTAGACCATACAGGGACCTTTGGAGTAAACAGACATGACCGGGGTGAGCTGGATCTTCATACCCAGGTGGTTGCTTCATGTAGACTGTTTCAGCTAAGTGCCCATTCAGGAAGGCATTGTGAACGTCCAGTTGCCGTAGAGTCCATTTATGGGTAATAGCCAGCGATAGTAACATGCGAACCGTGGTTGGCTTGACCACCGGGCTAAAAGTGTCGAAGAAGTCTTCGCCTGCTACCTGGTTAAAACCCTTAGCAACAAGGCGTGCCTTGTGCCATTCAATAGCGCCATCAGCTGTGCGTTTCGTGCGAAACACCCACTTGCACCCGATTATATTCATGTCTGGTTCGGGTGGAACGAGCCGCCAGGTGTTGTTATGGAGTAGAGCGTTGAACTCCTGATCCATAGCATCCCGTCAGTGCGGGTGGCCCACAGCCTGAGAGTAACACGTTGGGTCAGCTGTTACTGTTACTAAGGCCTGGAACTCCTCATTAGTGCCGTGAGTCATGCGATGAAGCCGCATGCTGTGGTCCCTTTCCTAAGGTTGAGTCCTACCTCGGCCTCGACCTCGACCTCGCCCTCGAGCTGCCAGTGTAGCAGGCTCAATGGCTAAAGGCGGGGTCTCCTGAGCTAACGGCACAGGGTTAGAGTCATGTGGTACAACAGCAGGAGTATGCACAGATGAGATAGCGGGTACTGGAATTATTGGTCCAGAAGCCCATGGTGTGGGTTGTGGCTCACGAACCCGGGGTGTTGTACCTGCGGCAAAAGGGAAAATTGACTCGTCAAATCGCACATGGCGACAGATATAAGTTTTCCCACTAGTTAGGTCCATGCACCTATACCCTCGAAAAGACGGTGGGTAGCTAAGGAAAACACAGGCAGTGGAACGAAACTCTATCTTATGCCGATTGTACGGCCTTAGATAGGGTAACATAAGCACCCGAAGACTCGTAAGAATTGATAGGGTGGTAGCTTTTTGTGGACTCGGAAGTATGGGCTTTCAAATTGTAAAGCCGATGATGGGAGATAATTGATTAAACATGTGGCTGTTTCGAATGCATGATCCCAATATTGCTGTGGGACCGACCCTTGGGCCATAATAGCCAAACCTGTTTCAACAACATGCCTGTTACGGCGCTCGACTCTTCCGTTTTGTTCGTGCATGTAAGCACAAGATTGACGATGATTAATGCCAAGGGACTGGAAGGTGGTATGAAGTTTTCGATACTCACCCCCAAAGTCCGACTGAATAGATTTGATAGAGCGCGAAAACTGCCGCTCTACCAACACACGAAACATGTCAAATATTTTATAAATGTCTTATTTTACCCTTAATGGATAAAACCAGCAATAACGGCAGTAGTCGTCAACAAATAAAAGAAAATAGCGAAAACCGCTAGACGAGAGTACTGGAGCTGGTCCCAGATGTTTGTATACAATAAGTCTAGAATATTTTCACTAGAATTATGCACCCTATCTAATTTAAACCTAGAAGACTTGCCAAGGTGGCAAGTCGTACATGACCCGAAACTAATGTTATATTTGGTGACCGAACAATGTTGAAGGATTTTATTCTGGACCAAACTGTGTGGATGCCCGAGCCTACGGTGCCAAGTTGACGGCGTAGCACGGGTACTCATGAACGCGAACTGACTCCGGGAAACGGGTAGCTTGTATAGTCCTCCGGAGGTGGGGCCTTTAAGAAGCACCGCCTGAGTTGTGGAATCCTTCACAAGAAAATGATTACCATGAAATTCAAAGAAAACACCATTTTCATTAGCGAATTTTTGAACTGATAATAATGGAACTGTTAATTTTGGGACATGTAAAATATTAGATAGGAACAAGTGTTTAGATTTTGACGGGATCGATGCATGGCCCACTCGCGAGATAACTAAACCTGTACCATTTCCAACCCTGAGTGTGTCCGGGCCAGTGTAATCTTCAGAGGAGGCCATCATGCCAGCATCTGGAGTGGCATGCGCCGTAGCACCTGTGTCGGGGTACCACGCGTCAGCCGGCGGTGTGGATGTCACCGGGGACTCACCGGAAACCGCAACATGTGCCTGAGCAGGGGGTTGCGTGGTGTACCGTTTATAACAGTAAACCGTTGTGTGGCCTTGAGACCTGCAAATTTGACAACGTGGTACACCACGATTGTTACGTCCGCCACGGTGATTGCGGCCACCACGACCTCCATGCCATCCGCCGTCTCCACCACTGTTATTGCCGGAGTTCCGGCCAGAGTTGCCGCGGCCCGCATATAGCGCCGTGGGCGTGTTGCTGCTGCTACCATCAACCGGGTAATCATCCGCCAGTATAAAGTCAGTCGCCTGGAGATGATCTGCAAGGTGAGGAAGAGAGACAGGAGCGTGTGCGGTGAGCGACGCGGCGTACGCCCGATATTTCGACCGAAGCCCGCGCAGAACGTAGAGATTCTGCTCGGACATCGACAGTGGCTGACCTGCCTGCGCCAACGCCTCAACTAACAACTCCGCACGGCCTAGATACTCTGCTGGAGTCGCGCTGCCTTGCCAGAGGGCTTGAAACTGGCCTAGCAAGCTCAAACACCGGGCCTGAGTGTTGGAGCCCAAGGCGGCGGTGATCGACTGCCAGACGGCGGCGGCGGTAGTCCGGCCGACCGCGAGATGTAGGACCTCGTCCGACATCGAAGAAATTAACAGCGACAGTATGGATTGTTCTTGAAGCAGCCATGTCCTGTACGCCGGGTTTGGAGTTGCTGCCAACGCCGTGCAGCCGGAACCAGTGTCGCTGGAACCACCACTGCTCAGCATCGCTGGCGGATAGGGAGTGGAGCCGTCGACATACCCGATCAGGTCCTGGACAGTGAGGAACGGAACCAACTGGGTCCTCCAAAACAAGTAGTTGCGCGAATTCAACTTCATGGAGATGAAGTGGTGGCCACCGGCTAACGGGTTTGTGGTCGCCGGAGATGAGCCGCCGGTGGCGGAAGGAGTCCTCTCCGATGAACCGACCGACATGGTTGGGTACGGGGGGGGGGGGGGGGGGGGGGGGGGGGGGGAGGGGGGGTGGAATTTGAGGTGAGAAATGATCGAAAAGTTTTAGGCTGATACCAGATGGAAGTTCAAAGTTTCAATTCAGTTGTAACTGTGAGAAATTACACGAGTGTATATCTCAGTACACCTCTAATCTCTCCTATCTATCACGATACAAACTAAAGACTTATTCTAAAGCCACATATTATAAACTATAGATTACAGAATAATGATAATGATAATGATAATGATAATGATAATGATAATGATAATAATAATGATAATAATAATAATAATAATAATAATAATAATAATAATAATAATAATAATAATAATAATAATACTCACAAATACACATTATATTAAATTCTATAATATTTAAAATAAAAAACTTTGGTTCCCTAATTTTCTCGTAAGCACATAAAAAGGGCTTCTTGTTTGAAATAATATTGTTACATGTCAGCATCATGTTTGCCGGACAAATACAATGTATAAGCTATGCTTTTATTGAACCATTCAAGCCTTACATAAGTAATCGCCGCCATTTTTTAATGATAAGTAAACAGTACTAATTTTTTAAAACCCAAAGCATATAATAGTCCTAGGAATAGTTTTAATCGTGTTTTTTTTTTTTTTTAAATTTTTTGCAATTGAGTTCAAATTAATTAAATTTATATCTAAGTATTGAAAATGTGTAAAGTATAAGTGACACGTTTTTAATAGTCGATTTTAAATCTAGTTAATTTTGAACTCAAAAATTAAAAATAACAAAATGTAAAATAGAGGACTAAAATTGACAAATAAAATATTTGTAAAAGTTAATTGACAGACTTTTTTTTTTGAAAGGTAGTTAATTGACAGGCTAGACTAGGTGAACATGCATGTATGATATATTGGTGTGATACTATGATTCAAGTGTCAAAAACATGAAAAAACATTTATCAAAATTTAAATTTAAAATTTTTATATATTCTGAAACTAAATTAAAAGAGATTTTTTTGTAAAAATTTTGAAGCGACATTTTTAGTATAAAACCGCTATGATAAATCAAACCAATAACAGAATGAAATCTGAAACTCATGAGTCATGAATAACTAAGGAAAATGTAACATGTGAGTTGGTCCATACTAAAGTCGTGTAACAAGTAAAGCTAACCACAAGCCCACCAAAGCCCAAGTTACAGTCGAAGGCAAATTATACTGTGGACCGCGGTCCACAATGTCAGTTGTTATATCGTGGACTGCGGTGCATAATCGTGCAAATTATGCCTTGGATCCGTGTCCACAGTGAATTGTGGACACGGGCCCAAAACAACGTCGTTTTTCAAAAAAAAAAAAACGCGTCATTTAGTTAAAAAAAAAAATTTTCGCGCGCGTTTTGCCGTTAACGGTGTTAACGGCGTTATTTTTTTTTGGATTATGAATGTACAGTTATGCAATTATGAAATTATGAACACAGAGCTCTAACATTATGAACTTACAATTATGAACATATATAGTGATAAAATTATGACCATGGAGCTTTAAAATTGTGAATATAGAGCTTCGAAGATTATGAATGTACAGTTATGGAGTTATGAATCTACAGTTATGGAGTTATGAATCTACAGTTATGGAGTTATGAATCTACAGTTATGAGATTATGAATCTACAGTTATGGAATTATGAATGTACAGTTATTGACCGAATTATGAACAAAGAGCTCTAACATTATGAACTTACAATTATGAACATATAGTGATAAAATTATGAACATAGAGCTCTAAAATTGTGAACATAGAGCTTCGAAAATAATGAATGTATAATTATAGAGTTATGAATGTACAGTTATGGAGTTATGAATGTACAATTATGGAGTTATGAATGTACAGTTATAGAGTTATGAATGTACAGTTATTAATAATATAGTAATAAAATTATGAATATATACTCCTATAACGAAGCTGTTTGAAATTAAATAAAAAAAAAAAAAAAAAAAAAAAAAAAAAAAAAGGAGATAACAGTGCCTAACGGCACTGTTACCCGTGTCCAGCAAGCATGCTGGACACGGGTCCAACGCATAACGATTGGCATAATCGATTATGTACCGTGCATCAAAATGGCGCCGTTTCTTTAAGTAAAAAAACGGTGCACTGTTAGTCTTAACGGAGTGACACTACAGTGTATCTAAACTGACACTATCTCACGTATTATTTTTATATTATCAAATGAAACTGCAGTTATATCAAAATGATACTGTAGTTGTGGTGAAATGAAACTGCAGTATATATAAAATGAGACTAAATAACATTTCACATATTTGAGTGTATATTGTACAATGATGCTGTAATTATATCGAAATGATCATGTAGTTGTGTTTTAATGAAACTATAGTGTATATAAAATAAAATTTTAAATAACATTTTCACATATTTGAGTGTATAAATATTGAACGAAACTGTAGTTATATCGAAATCAAACTGTAGTTGTGTTGAACTGAAACTGCAGTGTTTACAAAATGAAACTGAAAAACAGAGTTATTTTGTGCGGAACGGCGCGAAATGGATTCCGTTTATTTTCATTAAATAAAACGACGTCGTTTTGATGCGCGGTGCATAATCGATTATGCACCGCGGTGCACGATATAATTTGCCCCACAATGCATTATGGTCCAGGCATCAAATATGCACTGCAGTTTTATTTCAACACAACTACAGTATCATTTTGATATAACTACAGTTTTGCTTGACAATATACACTCAAATATGTGAAATTGTTATTTAGTTTCATTTTGTATACACTGCAGTTCCATTTCAACACAATTACAGTTTCATTTCAATTCAATTGCAGTTTCATTTGATAATATAATAAAAATAATACCTGAGACAGTGTTAGTTTAGATACACTATAGCGTCTGTCGTTTTGTGGACCGCGGTCCAAAGTATAATTGCTGATAGTCGAAACCCATATGCATCAATCATCAATCGTTATATCGTGCACCAGGGCGCATAATGCATTGCGTGCCCCGCCTTGCCTAACACGACGTCGTTTGGTTTAGTTGTGTGGGGAGTTGACATGACAGAGTTTGTGTATTCTATTATACAATTATGTACATTCGAAACAAGGGATTTTTTTTTAAGAATTAAGAGTTTATGTGTATTATGTTAAGAGTTTGTGTATTATGTATTATGTTAGATTATGTGTATTATCCTTTCAAAAAAGATTATGTGTATTATGTTAGGAGTTTATGTACATTCTATTATACAATTATGTACATTCGAAACATGTGAATTTTTTTTTTTTTATATAAGTTAACAACAGACACAGGAAACGGAATTTAAAAAAAAAAAAAAAAAACAAACAAACAAACAAAACGACGCCGTTTTGGATCAGGGCGCACAATGCACTGTGTGCCTAGGTGCACGATATGGAAAATTATGCTGTGGAAAGGTGGACACGGTTTCAAAACTGTTCGTAATTATGATTTATGAATATATAGTTCAAAAATTATGAACATATAGGTCTATAATTATGAACATAGAGTTGTGAACATAATTATGAATATATAGTTCTGTAATTATGAATATAGATATTCAATAATTGTGAATATGAAGTTCAAAAATTATGAATATATAGCTTTATAATTATGAACATATAGATCAGTAATTATGAACATAGAGTTCTGTAATTGTGAAAATAGAGTTCAATAATTATGAATATAAAGTTCAAAAATTATGAATATATACTTTTATAATTATGAACATATAGTACATTAATTATGAACATAGAACCGTGTCTACCCTACAAGGTAGACACGGTTCTACAGCATAACGATTGTGCACGATATAATTTGACATCAATCATTATGAGTTGTTAACTTGTTATACCATGGACCATGGTACTCACAGTGCAATCATTATTCCATGGACCATGGTCCACACATTTGTGTGAACCATAAATAAATAAAAATTACATTTTTAATATACTAAATGTACATTATTTTTATACATAAAGTACATTATTTGAAAGTATATGATTGTTTTATATATATATTATCAAATAATGTACACTCAGTACACAAATAATGTACTTTTAGTATATTAAAAATGTATATTGCATTCATGGTCCACACAACTATGTGGACCATGGTCTACACAATAATTTGTCACTTACAGTGTGAGTCTCAGCGTGAGTCTCCTGATCAGAGACTCAGTCGCAGACTCACGCTAACACTCACGGTATGAGTGCCAGCATGAGCTCCTCCAGATTGACTTCACGCTACCATTTTGCTCCTTCGTTTCTTAGTGTGCCCTCGATTTCTTGCCTTGCGTCGTAATGCCTCGTTTTCTCCGAAGATTGACCTCCTTTCATGCTTGTTTGCACCATTACTTTGTCTTTCCTTCCTTCAATTAAAATACACCAAATTAAGCATTGTTCCACCTTCTTTTTACCTAACATTTGAGCAAAAAAAAACAAGCATAGATGAGCACAAATATAAGCTATTTCATGGCGTATCAAACATCATTTAAACGGTTTTGTTGACAAAGAACAAAAAATGGTCATGTCACAGTATACTAGAACCAAATGAGGATGTTTTGAAAAAAAAAGAGGACTAAAAATGGACTGACACCTATAAATTTAGGACAAAAATGGGAATTAAATCTTAGGGCTTGTTTACTAACTAGAGAATTTCTCTAATTTCCTGGACAACTAGAGAATTGTATAATAGAAAACAGAAAACATGTTTACTAGCATGGTTTTTCATTTTGAAACAGAAAATATTTTCCAATTTTCTATAAACTAGACAAAATTTTTTTTTTTTTTTTGGAAAATAAACTAGACAATTTTTAAAAACAGTTTTCTAAATGGAAAACAGCCTACTAAAATTCAAAGAACCAATAACGCCTCCACTAAAGCTTGAACTCACAACCTCCCATATAGAAATCCAACCCAGGTGTTATCTGTGCACAAAGTGCTTAGTAAATAATCTATTATTTATTTGGCTATATATTAGAATAATTACCTTCTCGCCATTATCTACTTACATATTTATCCATTACTATGATTACATTCATTATCATATTCTTTAACTTATCACAATCTTCTATCTTTTCTACTTGCATTTACTTATATAAACATGACTTATTTACTTACGCTTAACTTTAGAAATTACTCACATCATCAAACTTAAAACTTGAACACTACACGAAGTTTTAGTTTTTGATTGAACTCAATAGATTATCGGTTCAGATATGTTTAGTTATTATTTTATATCATAATACAAGTTTGGTGCGAATATTGAATATTGAAATTTCACATATATTAGACTTAGACTTCAAAGTAAAAAAATTGTATATATTGATGTAATTCAAACGAATATATCCAAAAATATTTTAAATATTAGCTCAAAAAATATTAATATTATCTAAACTAAATTTTAGGTGAACTTAATAGGTTATTGGCTCGGGTATGTTATTAGTTATGTTATATAATATAAATTTGGTTCAGATATCAAATGTAAAAATGTTACATATATTAGACTTAAAAGTAAAAATTATTTTTATTCCATTTAAATCAACCATATCCAAAAATATTTTAAATATAAGGTCTAATAATCACTCGAAATTAAACTTGTGTTAATTTTATAACCTTAGTCTAAAAAAAATTAACTTAAAAAATGAGTGTTAGTAAACAAGTTTCCTAAACATAAATTAGATAGAAAACATAGAATGAAAATTGAAAAAAATTAGAAAATAGAAAACAGAAACAGTTTTCTGAACGGGGCCCTAAGTGTTTATATAAAATGAAACTAGTATATGTGGAAAATAAAACTAAAAAACAAAACTCATACAATAACGTATATTATCAAATGAACATGAAGTGTAATTAAAATTATACTTCAGAGTTACTATAATTAAACTAGTGCGTGTGAAAAATGAAATTAAAAAAATAGATCTCATATAATAACGTATATTGTCAAATGAAAATGTAGTAGAATTAAAATGATACTTTAGTGTTGCTATAATGAAACTAGTATGCATGGAAAATGAAACTAGTATGCATGGAAAATGAAACTAAAAACAGAACAGTATTGTTAAATGAAATTGAATTGTAATTAAAATGATACAATGTCGTTTTGTTTTATGGTCCATCTTGCTACATTTGAATGTAGAAATAAGAAACGTGGCACTTGTAAAAAGTAGCTCAACTTAGGGTGTGTTTGGAAACCTGGAAAATGAAACTGAAGTGTAATCATTTTTCAAGTTTCCAATGTTTGGATGTGCCTGAAAAATCAAGTCAACGGAAATCATTTTCTGTTGACTTTTGAAAATATACTTATTTTGGAGGAAAATTACTTCCCCCATTTTTTTTTATTTATGGGAAATCATTTTCCAACTTTTACACCAACATCACACCACTACCACTACTACCTCCAACACCATCAACATCATACCACCACCACCTCACTACCATCATCACCATCACCATCACCACCACCACCATACCACTGCAATCACCACCACCATCACACCGCCACCATCACACCACCACCACCACCACCACTAGTACAAGACCACGCTACCACCACCACTGCCGCCACCCCGCCACCACCACCGCCACCATACCACTGCAACGACCGCCACCACACCACCATTGCCACCACCGCCATACCGCCACCAGTTATTATTATTATTATTATTATTATTATTATTATTATTATATAACAAATAACACCACTACCACTTACACCACTACCACCATCACATTACCACCACCAACACCACCAGCACATTACCACCACCACCACTACTATACCACTTATTATTATTACTAGTTTTTTACGCGCATTGCGCGATTGAGATAATGCCCAATGTTTTTTTTTTTTTTTTTAAATAAGTACTTTAAAGTTTATCAAGTCAAGATTATATTGGAATAGTTCATGCATAGATAATTGAATGTTGAATTTGCATATTTAAATAGATAATTCTAAGTTTACAAATGCAAGATAATATAGTCAAGATTGATTATAAGGAGTAATTGTCAATAAAATAATTGTATAGGTATGGTTGAAACCAAATACGGGGGACATAATGGAGTGCAAATAAAAATTGGGGCATAAAATATTAAATGTATACTAATATTATTAATTTTTTTTTTATTTTTTCATGGTATTAATAAAATACTTGGTAAATAAATATATAGCATTATTTTGTATATAACTTTGATATTTAATTAAAAATAGTGCACAAAAAAAAGATAATAGACAATGTATTGAATATAGTCAATTGATGAATTTGTATGTAAAGAATTTTTTAATTGGAGAAATATAAAGACAATATAACTAATAAAATTATTTCTCTTAATTAATTTATTGATAATGAATACTTTTTTTAATAAAGACATTGTAGGGACAATGTAACAAATATAATCAATTGACAAATTTGAATGTAAAGAATTTTTATATTGGAGAAAAATAAAGACAATATAACTAATGAAATTATTTCTCTTATTTAATTTATTGATAATAAATAACTTTTTTTGAATAAAGACATTGTAGACACATAATTCTAAATTAAAGAAATGCATATGTATTATTTTTTGTTGTAGCTACTAAATTATTATTTAATTTAATAAGAGTAAAATAGAGTACTAATTATGCCAACTTTAATTGGGATGTGGTTCGAACCTAAGACCTTTTTATTGAAATCAATGAGTAAGTTAATGGTGAACTAACAGAAATTAATGGAAAAGATAGTATTTAACAGAAAAGTGTTGGTCCCGAAAGGGTGGTAAAAAGTCTAGAGGGGGGGGGGGGGTGAATAGACTTTTTAAACTTTTTCACAATTAATAACACTTTGGTAATTTCAACTCTAAATAACAAGATATGAAAATTTAGATGCGCAGCGGAATAATTAAAACAACCAAGTGTTACGTAAAATCAAAGAGATATATCACATGCAATATGATAGATATGCTTGCAAAGGCTCAAATAATAAGTATGTAAATTTATGCCCACATGCAATCGTGAAATCAACTAGACCCAGATGAATAAATTCGCACAGTATAAAAATTGGGTCAGTCAAATATTCAACATGCAAGATAACAAATGAATATTTAAAGAGATGGTGCACTCAATATGTGTGTGGTATCACGTGTGAAGCAATGAGTGAATCCAAATGGAAATGTGTCTGCATACACTTGTAAAGTCACATAACCCAATCAATAAGATAAATGAATAAGACGAATAGTAAATGGGTTAGTATGCATGCAATAATAAATAAAAGTAGTATGTACATGAGAGAGGCAATTTATAGTGGTTCAGAGGTGGTGTAATCCTCCTAGTCCACTCTTCTCCTTTCACTCCAAGGAGGAAATTCACTATCTCGTTCACCCAGTTACAAATAGTGAATCAAGTGCACACAGGCACTTCCCGAGTGTTTTGCACACAGCTACACTCAATCCCGAGTATCTCGCACAAAGCTATACTCCCGAGTATATCGCACAAAGCTATACTCCTACACCAACTAAATGTTTTGCACCCAGCTACACTTAGCGCCACGAGTGTCTTGCACAAAGCTACACTCAACAGGGTAGTGTCTTGCACAAAGCTACACTCAACCCTCTTTCTACACACAGTAGAGGTAAGATTTAGAGAAAACAAATTTCTCTTCTAATAACTTGAAGTATCTCTCGTGTAAGCTCAAACTGGATATTTCGAATTTTTCTCTTTGTATACTGTGTTGCTTTCTCCTTTTTCGTGTATTGCTCTCTACTACATGTCTTCAAGTCTTCTTGGTATATATAGTTGAAGAAGCTATATTACCGTTGTAGCATCAGTTGATCTTGATCGTTCATCTTGATCAGCTACACATTATTGCCAACTTGCATTGCGGTGATTTAATGTAAGATATGGGCTTCATACAGTGAGTTTGAAAATCCTCACCTGACAAATCTTCAAAAGTCATACATATCGGCTCATCAGCTGAATCTTCTCCAAAAAATAATTTACCTTATCTTGACGGATTCAAAATGATGAAATCTTCCAAAAGATTTCCTGCTGATTCTTGTTTGAGTAAAAATTATATCTCCGTCCATTTCTTCTTCTGAAGTGATATGAGATTCATAGCAATAGATTTAAATGAGAAAGAAGTTGTGTAGAAGAATTCACGTGCATCTTCCTTATCATCCCACAAGCTTCCAAACTTGTAGTCAACTTAGCCTTACATGTGTCCACATTGTAGCATGCATCCAACAAGTGTCATCTAAAAAAAAAAAAAAAGTGCTTCCAATGGGATTTGAACACAAGCCCAATCAAATTTGCTTTCCAAGCTTGTATCACTACACCATATTAACTCATTTGTTAATATTTCTGGATTTAATCTTTATTCCCAGAATGGCTTTAGTAGCATTTTAGATTAATTCGTAAATTAATCCGAGTCTGCCTCTTGGTCGTCCCCTTCTTTATTTCTTAATTAAAAATGTAGAGATTGAGTCTTGAACCTGTAAACTCCAACTTTAGCAACCTTGTTCCTTATCCACTTCACCGCTTCATCCTTTGGTGTCTTCCAATGTAAATAAATCTCAAATAGTAACATTCTGGATAAGTATATTTTGCTAAGAATTCGTAGACTTTTATGGCTTGACTTGGGACTTAGGCTAATAGACAACTAGACTCAAAATAAAATATGGGGGTTCTAAAAATACAAATTTGGCTCATCAAAACTATTACACTTTATTCCTAACAAATTCCCCCTTTTTGATGATGCCAAAACCTATACCCGAACATTTTGGCTTAGTCCAGTCAAAAACAATAATCTTTTATTTTTCTTTTTATTTTGACTAGCCAAATTGACGAGTTTGACAATTTTTGGACCTAAAGACTTTTTAATTTTAGACACGTAAAAATGTTGCAATTATTGAGGATTAATTTTAATTTCTTTTGTCAACTTGTTTTCTTCCCTCAAATTGCATTTACAAAGCTAACCATGTGTCTAAAAATTAAAAAGCATAAAGCTAAATAAAATATGACTAGATAGATTAATTGCATCAAGTTCAACAAGCCATATTACAAACTTAGCAAAATTTATTTTAATATTCAACATTTTCACGGTCCAATCGTGCTATTGACTCTAGGTCTTAGCTTAATGAAATTACCTTTGCAATTAGCATGATAATATAATTGCTTCACTTGCCCTTTGATGTAGCATGAAAAAGCTCCACGTACATCTCCCTTGCTTGTTGGAAAAACATTTCGAGTGTACCATTTGGCACATTCGAAAATACTCCTTCCTTCCTCTAGTTTGGACACGTCCGGTACAAGTGCGGCAAATGATGCAATGACATCTTCATTCGGTGAACTTCCTTCCCCCTGAAGGTATGCATGGCCCGAACTGCTCGAGCTTTGTCCACCATGTCTAAATCCACAACCAAAATGAGAGGGTTGTTCTCTTTCCCCCTTTTTGGTGTCATCAAAAATCGACTTAACCATATCAGTGCCCTTCTTGGATAAAGTCACTATCTCCTTGACCACCGAGTCGGTACGCAAATTCGTGCTAGCCATTCCTTGGAGAAAATCCTTAATTGTGGATAGCTCCTTCTTGATCATTCGAATATCATCTCCATGGGTGTCAATCCTTTCAATTGTTCTTCGTAGATCCTCAACCTCCATGCACACTTTGAAAAGCAGCTTCTCATGCCTAATTTTGTGCATCATGTTGTCGGCATGGTGAGACTTCTCAAGATTGACTTGAGCACTTCTTTCCTCTTCAAGGGCAACCGTTAACCTGTCAACAAATGAATTCAAAAACTCAACAATTGTTGTGTTAGAATTTTCATCACATGCTCCAATGACCTCTTTTAGTTCCTTCAAGGCTTTGATCACCTCAACATTAGAATCTTTTGCTTTGTCACTTTTGTTAATTTCCTCATCTTCATTCAAATTTTCTTCCAAGATATCAACACCAATATGTTCATCATCATTCTTTTGAACTTCATGCTCTTTTGCTTGTACATCCATCTCAACATCTTCTTGTTGTTCTCCTTCCTTGGCCTCTGGATCAGCCCCTAAATCAGCTGGTAACACTGGTTCATCAGCTACCACAAAATCAGTGTTCAAATCTGCCACAAAGTTAGGATCCAAATCAGCCATAAGGTCATCCCCTGTGTCGTCTCTCTGGTCATCCCCTGTATTATCCCCTGCTTCTTCTTCTTGAATTTCTTCATTTTCTTCTGCCAGGATGGTGTTGGCAGTGTCCAAGACTTCATTATGTTCCTCAACAGCAACTGTATCAACATCAGCAACCACATCCTCATCTCTAATCTCAATTCTTGGTGTTCTTTTCCTTCACACGGCTCAAAGGAACGTCATCATCCATTTGTTCTTCTTCACTTTCATGTTCTTCAATTCTTTCTCTTTTGAAATTAACTCGAAATAAGTACTTGCTAGAAAGAATTGACTTCCTATCCTTCATTTGGATGCCTTTCCTCCTCAAGAGTTCACCAATCATGAGACCATAACTAGGCTTGTCTTCTTTATTCACCATTGTGACCAATCGGTTGAAAATCACCTTACTCCAATCCAACCTTTTTCCATGAACCACAGCATGCATCATACTTGCTATTTGTAAAGTAGACTTATCAAATCCACCTAATTTACACAAAACACACTTGGCAAGTACTTCAACAAGTTTACAAAATTCCCACTTGAACAATTCGGACTTCCTCCCGGAATATTTGGGAACTACTAAACTGTCCTTAACTCGAACCTTAGTCCAAAACTCAAACTGATCAAAGTAATAATTATCTAGAGTAATATCATGCTTAGAGAAATCAAACAACTCCCTAATATCATTTTGACTAATGGATACTCGTACGCCATTAACACAAGATTTAATCACATTGTTCTTCATTTTAGCATGCTTGAAAAAATCAAATGCTTCATCATCAAAAATACCCATATAACGAAACATGCAAACCTTTTGTAGACCACATTTCTCCAATCCATCCAAAATCTCTTGAGCAAGAACTAGATTTGTACAAACACCCTTGAAATCGGTTGGGTCGAGGAGGTGACCCGTGTTGACTTTCTCCATGGGTTGTGTGTTCTTGGATGATTTTCTACTTGAGGATGCCATTTGTGAAGTTATTTTGGAATGGGTATCAAAGTTTTGTAAGAATGAGAGGTTTCGGTTATGGTGTCTCGTAAAAGAGAGAGAAGAAGGTTTTTGAAATTGGGTTTATTTGGGAGTGGAAGAGTTTTTTAAGACTTTTAGGGCTAGAGGGACGAAAATACCCTTAATGATAAGCTTAGTGGGGTTTGAAAATTGAGGGTAATTTGGTCAAAATGTTGAGTATGGAAAATGTTCAGCTCAAGGATATCTCAGATGAATTAGATACATGCATAAAAGACATGCAAAAATATTTTGTCAAAAAGAGATAATGATTGTTTCATCCAAATTCAATGGAGTAGATGCACAATAAATTTCATTCTCTGACACTATGTACATGTGTTATGCAAACAAGACAAATCCTTTTTCAAGGTAAATATTAATGTTCCAGGTAAAAACTCTATAACTTTACAAATGGCTATGCTAGTGAGTAGGGTAAAATACTTTGTAAGACCACACATTAGACACGTACAAACTTAATTAAAACATGCAAAAGATAACCTTAAGAATTAAGTCATAAGATACGAATTTTAAAAAAAAATTAATGAAAAATTGCATTTTAATTAACACAAAGTCACATAACATGCAAAACACAATTAACGCAAATAATTATGCAATTAACATATATAGGTACGTGACAAATAAAATAAACAAAATAACCAAAATTAAATTAAACAAATTGAGCTTAAGGATAGAGAACGTGATACTTAGCTCATTTCGATCATGCCCAACTCATGCCTTAGAGTGATAAATCGTGATTCGCACAAAGGCTTTGTCAAAATATCTGCTAATTGATTTTCTGTTGGTACGTGATCGATTTTGATGTCTTTCTTCTCAACATGATCTCGTATTAAATGGTGTCGGACATCAATGTGCTTTGTTCTTGAATGAAGTACTAGGTTTTGAGAAATTGCTATGGCGCTAGTATTATCACAGAAAATACTAACTTCATTGCAATTAACTCAATAATCTTTTAATTGTTGCTTCATCCATAGAATCTGTGCGCAACAACTCCCTGCAGCGATATATTCGGCTTCGGCTGTGCTTGTTGCAATGGAGTTTTGCTTCTTGCTAAACCATGAAACTAACCTCCCCCCTAAGAACTGGCACGTTCCTGAGGTACTTTTTCTATCAATTTTGCAACCTGCAAAAACTGCATCTGAAAAACCGATTAGTTCAAAGTTTCCTTCTTTAGGATACCATAGTCCAACATTAATGGTTCCTTTAAGATATCGGATAATCTTCTTGACAACAAGTTGATGGCTTTCTTTTGGCTTAGATTGGAATCTTGCACATACACCCACTGAGTAAGATATGTCGGGTCTACTCGCAGTGAGATATAATAAAGATCCAATCATTCCTCGATATTGCGTCTCGTCAACATCTTTGCCTTCATCGTCTTTGTCCAATTTGACTGATGTGCTCATTGGAATTTTTACTGAACTCTTTCCTTCTTGACCAAATCTTTTAATAAGATCTTTGGTGTATTTGGCCTGATTTATGAGTATTCCTTCCTTCAGTTGTTTTACTTGCAGTCCAAGAAAGTAGTTTAGCTCTCCCATCATGCTCATTTCAAACTTGTTCTGCATGAGCTTAGAAAATTTCTCACATAGCAATTTATTAGTACTTCCAAAAATGATATCATCAACATAAATTTGTACTAATAAAATATTATCATTTTTTTGAATTTTAAATAAGGTTTTGTCAACAAGGCCTTTGGTAAACCCACAACTAATTAAGAACATTGATAGGGTATCATACCAAGCTCTCGGTGCTTGTTTTAACCCATATAATGCCTTATTTAGTTTATAGACCATATCAACATTACCTTTTACCTCGAAACCTGGGGGTTGTTCAACATATACTTCTTCTTCGAGTAGGCCATTTAAGAATGCGCTTTTTACGTCCATTTGATAGACTGTAAAATTCTTGTAAGCTACAAAGGCTAGAAAAATTCTTATTGCTTCCAATCTTGCAACCGGGGCAAATGTCTCATCAAAATCTATTCCTTCTTCCTGTGAGTAGCCCTTTGCAACTAGCCTTGCTTTATTCCTAACAACGATTCCATCTTCATTTGCTTTATTTCTAAAGACCCATTTTGTTCCAATCACGTTGTAATTAGATGGTCTTGAAACAAGCTCCCAAACATCGATACGTTCGAACTGATTTAGCTCTTCTTGCATTGCTTCAATCCAACTAGGATCTTTTAAAGCTTCATCTATGTCCTTCGGTTCCACCTGAGAAAGAAAACAAGAAAATAGGGTTTCTTGTAATGCGGATCTAGTTCTCACGCCGTCATGGATATCTCCAATGATTTGATCTTGTGGATGATTTCTTAGCCACTTCAAATCGGGTTGGAAACTTCCTTGAGAAGTAGAGGGTTCGTGTGAGGTGGAGGGATTTGGATTTGCGGTTTGATCCATTCGTTGATCCTCACTATTAGTTCCAACTCCAACCCTAACACATTCTCTTACTTCTTCCCTTATATCATCTTCCACATCGGTTTCTATTCCGGAGTAGTTTAGATTGTTATTTCCCTGCAGAATATCTTCAGAAATTTTATTAGTATTATTTTCATCATTGCTGCCAACTGTCGGATATTCCTTGCTCTTCGAGAATTCATCAAACACGACATGAATGGATTCTTCAACCACCATTGTTGATTTATTTAATACTCTGAATGCTCTGCTGGTGGAAGAATATCCTAAGAATATTGCTTCATCTGCACGTTCATCAAACGTTTTTAGATATTTCTTACCATTATTAAGAACAAAACATTTGCAACCAAATGAATGAAAATAACTAAGGTTAGGTTTTCTCCCTTTCCAAAATTCATAAGGTGTCGTGTCATGCAGCTTGTAGATTAGACTTCTATTTTGGGTATAGCAAGCAGTATTGATTGCTTCGGCCCAAAAGCGTTTAGGTAGCTCGGCTGCAGCTATCATTACTCGTGCGGCTTCTTTAAGCGTACGATTTCTCCTTTCGGCAACTCCGTTTTGTTGTGGAGTTTTTGCGGCTGATAGT
This sequence comes from Ipomoea nil, assembly GCF_001879475.1. NCBI lineage: Eukaryota > Viridiplantae > Streptophyta > Magnoliopsida > Solanales > Convolvulaceae > Ipomoea > Ipomoea nil. The sequence continues at coordinate 3,380,807 of NW_017619742.1, forward strand.
TGATGCATAATTCCTTGAGTATTGCAGTAATTTTGAATTACGCTATTCACAAACTCTATTCCTCTATCGGTACGAATTTTGACAATGCTGACTTCCTTTTCATTTTGAAGTTGTTTGAGAAGTTCTGGTAGCTTCTTCTCTACTTCATTTTTCTTCCTGAGAAATATTGTCCATGTGTACCTGGAAAAGTCATCAACAACAACAAGAGTATATTTCTTACCACTCATACTTACTGGCTCCACAGGACCAAATAGATCCATATGTAGTAGGCTACGAGGTCTTTGACTTGATTCGTGTGTTTTTGTCTTGAAGGATGATTTGATTTGTTTTCCCTTTTGACATGCATCGCAAATCTGATCCTTTCTGTAGGTGATGTTGGGTAGTCCTTTGACTAGATTTCTCATCACGAGCTTGTTGATGGTTTTGAAGTTGAGATGACTCAACTTTTTGTGCCATTCCCAACCCACATTGCTTGGGTCGTTTGCTACAAGACACATAGAGTCTTTGGTTGTGCTCCAGTCTACAACATACATATTTTTCTTTCTGATTCCTTCTAGAACAATCTCGCCTGTGGATCCGTTTTTCACTTGACACTTGTCTTTGAAAAACTCTACAAGATAGCCTTTATCGCAAAATTGACTTGTGCTCAGCAAGTTGAACTTTAATCCTTCAACATAGGATACGTCTTCTATTTTTTGACCATTGCGGGATACTGTTCCTATTCCTTTGGTTGTACCATATCGATCATTTCCTCCAAACACAACTTTTGGTCCTTCGATATTTTTAAAATCCACAAGACTAGATTTATTTCCAGTCATGTGTCGAGAACATCCACTATCGAAGTACCAAATTTCCTGCAAACATTTTACGCATTTTTAGGTACCCAACTTAATTTGGGTCCTTGAGTGTTAGTCCTTTTTGGTACCCAAATCCACCTGGTTCTTATTGATCCAAGATTAGGTGATTCGTAACCATTGAAAACATTATAATCATACCTAATTTTCGAAAAAGGTTTTGGTGCCGAGTTTTGAAAATTGACTCGATCTTTTGGCACTTGGGAAGAGATTTGTTTGAGCCTATGGAAGGCATTAAACCTAGATTTTGTCCATGGTTTAATTTCATCAAACCAATCTTCTTCAGAGGGATAAAGTCTCCCTGCCTCAATTCTTGGATTTCTTCCCGTTTTCCTATGACTTTGTGCACTCGACTCATTGGTATGTTTCCATTTAGGAACAAACTTTTGCCTATTATTTGACTGCATTGATGAATTGAATTTTCTTTGAGGCTTCGGCCTTGCAGTAACATTTTTGGCATTAGGTTGATAACCAATTCCTTGTCTCACTGTGCTATCTTGATCTTTTACAAATTTTACTACTTGGACTTTATTATTTAAAGCAGTAGTATTATTAGTCAATTTCTCAGAGGCTTGAGAACACGATGGATCATAACCAAGTCCGATTTTATCTTCTGAGGATTTTTGCATATTTATCATTTTATCCATTATTTTGGATGAATGTGTAAATGTTGCTATAACCTCTCTAAGGTTGTGTTCTCTCACTTCCCTTGATTTACACTCTTCTTGAAGTCGAATATTTTCGGCTTTCAAGTCTCATATTTCAGATAGAGCATTTTGCAATTTTTCATTTGAGTAAAAGACAATTTTGGTCCTAGACTTATAGTGGCACAGACAATTTTAGTCCTTAATAAAAAAAATCAGACAATTTGTGGACACTCTTATTGTGACGAGGACAATTTTAGTCCTCCGTCTATATTTCTGTTAGATGGCCGTCTGAGAGGAGGGCAATTGCGTCAATTCACCCTATTTTCTTCTCCAACCTTCAATCTCTGTAAGTCTCTTGTTGTACTATGGACCAATGCACAATTTGCAGCCATACTTCATCTCCACAGACTGCAATTTAAGACGCACCAAAACTAAATTACTTCATAGGAAAGCTAATCAAACACAAAGCACTCAAAATTCAGAACTTATATTGCACTGAATTCTCAAAAAATCAGAAATGTATTATTAAATCAGTAATGGAGTTGAAAGAAACACTGGACCTGACCGAGAATATGCGCACTCGAGTGCCAGAAAGTACCCCGCCCCTCGTCACTATCAAATGTGAATAGCTCGAGCTTGCAGTCACCCTCCAGTGGCCTGGACATATCCCAGAGCACACTGTTGACCTTTGAAATCAAAGCATTCGATGTCAAGCTCTTGGATAGTTCCTTCGCAATGTCAAGGGGCGTTGTATTCCATTTCTTCCCCTCCTTCACTGAATCACTGACCCATTCGTTAACTCGATCCTTGGAAACTAGAAAATGTCAATTGAATGAAATCATAAACCGAAAAAACAAGCATCATTTATGCATTTTCTATGTGAAAGCATCAATGGATAATAGCAGGTACTTTACTTGATGGGATAAGGAGAGAGAGAGAGAGAGAGAAAGGCGCTGCATTTGCTGCTGAGATTTGATGGATTTGAAGATAGAAATTCGCTTAGGAATCACGCTTTGGAGATAAGCATCGTCTTTGGGGTGCTCCGGCACGGAGTTGTTGGCGGCAGAGCTTTTGTCGGGCTTGCCCATTTGAGATGGCCGGAGAGAGAAGCGGCGAATGAAGCTGGAGTTCGACGGCGATGGATGAAGGAAAGAGATGAGGCGCCACAGGAGTTTCGGGGTTGTGCATACCATAAAGCAAGCAAAGCCAGCCGATATGAGAAGGTACGGGTTTTAGAAGGTGAGTGAGGGTTTTGATTTAGCAGGCTGAGATTCCAATTGTGCTCAGAGAATTGAAGGTTGGAGAAGAAGATAGGGTAAATTGACGCAATTGCCCTCATCTCAGACGGCCATTTAACCGAAATATAAACGGAGGACGAAAATTGTCCTCGTCACAATAAGAGTGTCCACAAATTGTCTGATTTTTTTATTAAGGACTAAAATTGTCTGTGCCACTATAAGTCTAGGACCAAAATTGTCTTTTACTCTTTTCATTTAGTTGATCTTTTTCAAGAATCAGTAAATTATTGCGCTCATTGATTTGCGAGTAAGTGTCCATCATGGTTTGACAATCCTTCATCATATGAAAGATAGACTCTTTAGAGAAAGATGAACTTACAGAATCAAAGGATTTAGAAGTTACCTCATCATCATCTGTTTCGTGTGCCATAAGACATAAATCTTGACTATTTGAATTGCTTGACATGCTCATTCCAAATAGTGCATTATCATCTGTAGAACTGTCACTTTCGTTGCTAGAAGATTCCTCAGACTCACTTGTTTCTAGTGGGTCACTAATAAGAGCTTTCCTTTTGTCTTTCTTGTTGAATCTCCTATCCTTGACTTTGGTTTCCTCCTGCATGGTGTTAGGTTGATTTTTGCTTACCTTGGGATAAGGACATTCGGCCATAAAGTGTCCAGGTTTTCTACAGTTGTAGCATAAATTTGAATTGTCCTCCATGGTTTCCTTTTTATTCCTTCGTGACATGCTTGCTTTGGGAAAACTTTTGTGATTGTTTTTCTTCATAAACCTCTTGAATTTCCTGACAAACAAAGCAAAGTTTTCGTTATTTAATAATTCACTATTATCTACTGACCTTGACGTGGACGGTTGTTCGGCAACTAGTGCGTTGTTCTTTTCTTCGCATTCTTCCTCCGTCCTTGACTTCATTTCAAACTCATAGGCTTTTAGATCACTAAAAAGCTTATCAGTTGATAGAGTCTTTAGATCTCTATGATCACGCATGGAAGTGACTTTCATGTCCCAACTTGACGGTAAACCACGTAGGATTTTGAGTGAGATTTCCTTTTGATTAATGTCTTTTCCAAGATCATTAATTTCTCCCAAGATTTTGGCAAATCTTGTTTCCATGTCGGTAATATTCTCGCCACTTAGCATTTTGAAATCTTCGAATTTCTTTAATTCTATGGTGAGTTTATTATCCTTTTCCTGTTCGTCACCTTCACCAATTTGGATGAGTGTCTCCCAAACTTCTTTTGCGGATTGGCATTTTCGGACCTTTGGAAATATCGTATCATCGATAGATTTGAACAAAATATCCTTGGCAATATTATCCAAGTTATTTCGCGTTCTATCTTCACGAGCCCATTCCACTTTAGGCTTTGCAATGTATTGTGGAGTATCACTTGTTTGTACAGAAGCAGTGTTCACTTGCAAGATTTCAATCGGACCATTAGAGATTACTTCCCACATTTCATCATGTAGTGCAGATAAATGTACCTGCATGCAAATTTTCCAATCATCAAATTTTTCTAGAGAAAACAATAGATTCTGGGCAAGAGTCACGTCTCCTTTCATCATCTTGATTTTTTTGAGATCTGTCTAGCAGTCAAAATTGACTCAAATAGACAACTGCTCTGATACCAATTGTTGGTCCCGAAAGGGTGGTAAAAAGTCTAGAGGGGGGGTGAATAGACTTTTTAAACTTTTTCACAATTAATAACACTTTGGTAATTTCAACTCTAAATAACAAGATATGAAAATTTAGATGCGCAGCGGAATAATTAAAACAACCAAGTGTTACGTAAAATCAAAAAGATATATCACATGCAATATGATAGATATGCTTGCAAAGGCTCAAATAATAAGTATGTAAATTTATGCCCACATGCAATCGTGAAATCTACTAGACCTAGATGAATAAATTCGCACAGTATAAAAATTGGGTCAGTCAAATATTCAACATGCAAGATAACAAATGAATATTTAAAGAGATGGTGCACTCAATATGTGTGTGGTATCACGTGTGAAGCAATGAGTGAATCCAAATGGAAATGTGTCTGCATGCACTTGTAAAGTCACATAACCCAATCAATAAGATAAATGAATAAGACGAATAGTAAATGGGTTAGTATGCATGCAATAATAAATAAAAGCAGTATGTAAATGAGAGAGGCAATTTATAGTGGTTCAGAGGTGGTGTAATCCTCCTAGTCCACTCTTCTCCTTTCACTCCAAGGAGGAAATTCGCTATCTCGTTCACCCAGATACAAATAGTGAATCAAGTGCACACAGGCACTTCCCGAGTGTTTTGCACACAGCTACACTCAATCCCGAGTATCTCGCACAAAGCTATACTCCCGAGTATATCGCACAAAGCTATACTCCTACACCAACTAAGTGTTTTGCACCCAGCTACACTTAGCGCCACGAGTGTCTTGCACAAAGCTACACTCAACAGGGTAGTGTCTTGCACAAAACTACACTCAACCCTCTTTCTACACACAGTAGAGGTAAGATTTAGAGAAAACAAATTTCTCTTCTAATGACTTGAAGTATCTCTCGTGTAAGCTCAAACTGGATATTTCGAATTTTTCTCTTTGTATATTGTGTTGCCTTCTCTTTTTCGTGTATTGCTCTCTACTACATGTCTTCAAGTCTTCTTGGTATATATAGCTGAAGAAGCTATATTACCGTTGTAGCATCAGTTGATCCTGATCGTTCATCTTGATCAGTTACACATTATTGCCAACTTGCATTGCGGTGATTTAATGCAAGATATGGGCTTCATACAGTGAGTATGAAAATCCTCACCTGACAAATCTTCAAAAGTCATACATATCGGCTCATCAGCTGAATCTTCTCCAAAAAAATAATTTACCTTATCTTGACGGATTCAAAATGATGAAATCTTCCAAAAGATTTCATGCTGATTCTTGCTTGAGTAAAAATTATATCTCCGTCCATTTCTTCTTCTGAAGTGATATGAGATTCATAGCAATAGATTTAAATGAGAAAGAAGATGTGTAGAAGAATTCACGTGCATCTTCCTTATCATCCCACAAGCTTCCAAACTTGTAGTCAACTTAGCCTTGCATGTGTCCACATTGTAGCATGCATCCAACAAGTGTCATCTTTAAAAAAAATACTTCCAATGGGATTTGAACACGAGCCCAATTAGATTTATCTTCCAAGCTTGTACCACTATACCCTATTAACTCATTGGTTAATATTTCTGAATTTAATATTTATTCCCAGAATGGCTTTAGTAGCATTTTAGATTAATTCGTAAATTAATCCGAGTCTGCCTCTTGGTCGTCCCCTATCAGCCTCTTCGTCGTCCCCTTCTTTATCTCTTAATTAAAAATGTAGAGATTAAGCCTCAAACCCGTGACCTCCAACTTTAGCAACCTTGTTCCTTATCCACATCACCGCTTTATCCTTTGGTGTTTTCTAATGTAAATAAATCTCAAATAGTAACATTCTGGATAAGTATATTTTGCTAAGAATTCGTAGACTTTTATGGCTTGACTTGGGACTTAGGCTAATAGACAACTAGACTCAAAATAAAATATGGGGGTTCTAAAAATACAAATTTGGCTCATCAAAACTATTACACTTTATTCCTAACAAAAAGTTAACGGATAATCATATTCATTAAGGATAAATTAGGAAATCTTAAGGGAAAAATAAAATCTAATCAATCTGAGTCATTCATTTGATTAAAAAATTTGACCGCCATTTTTTCTACCCATTATAGGCCTAACTCTCTTGGGCTCTTATTAGTATAGATTATTATTATTATTATTATTATTATTATTATTATTATTATTATTATTATTATTATTATTATTATTATTATTGTTGTTGTTGTTGTTGTTGTTGTTGTTGTTGTTGTTGTTGTTGTTTTGAATTACAAGACTTTGGTGAGTTATTTTGATATCTTATTAGTTATTTTTTATTATATTTAAAATTATTATTATATTATTATTATATATTATTATACATGTTGTAATATTCTAAATAAAATAATTAAAATGTTTAATTATACAATTTTACTCATTTTCCAGAAAATGAACCAAACACACCAAGACAGTTTTCAATAATGTAACTAAACATAGAAAGAAAAATATTTTCTGAAAAATAATTCATTTTCCAGAAATTATTGTCCTGCTTTCTAAACGAACCCTTATAGAAAATAGGAGCCTTTCCTCCTTTGTCATGCCATGCGACCCAACACATCACCTCCATCAATACAATGCACTGATGCACCCATTTCCATTATTCCCTTTTCTATGTATATAAATGTACTAAAAATGAACAATGTACTCATCATGTGCACTATTATTTCAACAAAACAGTAAAAAAATAAGCAAAAACGTTAAAGTAGTTTATTAAAACTATCACGAACAGGCTCAAGTTTATCCTTCCCAAGCTAATAGGGCCTTTTCAGAGCTCATTCGTGCCTGGGAGACAGATCTCAGATAACATCCTAGTCTATCAAGAAGTAATGCACTCCATGAGAACAAAGAAAGGGAAAAAAAGGGATTATGGCTATCAAAATAGACCTGGAAAAGGCATATGACCGGCTTTCCTGGAATTTTATTAATGGCACCCTTTTTGATGCAGGTTTCACAGAGACGTGGGCGCGTATCATCATGGAATGTGTCCAAACGGCTGAGATGAAAATCGTGTGGAATGGAGCGCGGCTAGATAGCTTCAGACCTTCGAGAGGCATTCGACAGGGTGATGCCATGTCCCCTGCCATCTTTGTCTTGTGTATGGAACGGCTAAGTCATGCGATTACCAGGGAGGTGGCGAACGGTCTTTGGAAGGGGGTGCGGCTGTCCGCGAACGGCCCCGCTATTTCACATCTATGCTTCGCTGATGATATGGTCCTCTTCTCCGAAGCCTCTATCGAGCAAGTCTCGATTATTCGAAGATGCTTTGACCAGTTTTGCGTCGCTTCAGGTCAACGTGTAAGCCTTGGAAAATCACAGGTTCTGTTTTCACGCAACACTAGTCCCGAGTTGGCGGAAGCCATCTCACGAGATTTGGACATTCCCAGCACGACGAATCTGGGTAAGTACATAGGGGTTCAATCGTTGCACGGGAGGGTGACTCAGGAGACTTTCACAGAGTTGTTTAAGAGGCTGTCGAATAGATTGGAAGGGTGGCGTGCCAAAACGTTGAATTTTGCAGGCAGGGTCACTCTTGCTAAGTCTGAGCTCGGATCAATCCCGACCTATACGATGCAAACCATGTCCATCCCGAGAGGAGTGTGCCAGAAGATCGACGCCCTGATGAGACGGTTTATTTGGGGAGGCGACAGTACCACGAGGAAAATGAGTCTGGTTAAATGGGACACAGTTGCAAGGGGCAAACCGGAAGGCGGCTTGGGCATTCACCGTAGCCAAGAAGTTAACACAGCTTTCATGGCGAAATTAGGATGGCGCATGAAGAAGGAAAAAGACCAGTTGTGGGTACAGGTGCTCCAGGACAAATATTCGACCGCACAATCAAGCAGAAGGTCGTCTAATGCTTGGCGAGGTATTTCGGGTGCTGTTCATTTGTTGGAAAACGGCCTTACAAGGGTCGTTCGGAATGGCCGGGACACGCGTTTTTGGATGGACTACTGGATACAAGGACGGAGATTATATGACTATAAGAAGAAGCCGGTGCCACTACCAGAACTATACAGCTCGGTGGCAGACTACTGGGATAACGGTGGAGGTTGGAAGTGGCAGCTTTTGGAGGGAGTGTTGGATTATGAATGGCTGGCGAAAATCCACGCTATAACTCTCATAGATGATGACACGGCACAAGATGGTTGGGATGGAGGAGCGAACCAAATGGGAGATTTTCTGTGCGTTCAGCGTACGCGAGTCTTACCTCCCGGGAAACGGCTCCGGTGAACATGGAATGGGATATCATTTGGGGTCTCCGAGTACCTAGTAAAATCAGCCACTTTTGTGGCTCGTGAAACACGGGAAGCTCATGTCCAATTTCGAAAGACATAAACGAGGCTTCACGCTTAATCAGTGTTGTTCTTTTTGTGCAGGGAAACCGGAAACGTTGAACCACATCTTCAGGGAATGCATGGCGGTCACCCGATTCTGGGAGGACTGGCTGACGGTGAACCTCACGGCGACGCATGGGTTGGACGAAGCGGAGGATTGGCCGGAGTTCTTTGGAATTTGCCTATGGTGGTGTTGGCGCTGGCGGAATGACAAAATCTTCAACGAGTACAACCCTTCGCTGGACCAGAAAGTGGATTGGGTGATCCTGCAACGAAATGAAGTCAAGGTAGCGTTTCGGCGCAAATGGAATCCCGGGGCCGTGAAAAGTCAGTGTACGCATGAGACCATGGCCTGGATGAAGCCGGATCAAGGATGGATGAAGCTCAACATCGACGGATGCTGCAAAGGCCCGAAGTCCCGAGCTGGGTGCGGGGGGGTGCTTCGCGACCATGACGGGAGATGGGTACGTGGGTTTACCTGCAACATCGGATTGTGCTCAGCTGAACAGGCTGAACGGTGGGCCCTTCTTTTGGGTTTGCGTATGGTGGCGAACTGGGGAGTGCAAAAAACTGGTCATCGAGAGCGATTCTCTGAGTACCGTCAAACAGTATTCCAAGCTAGCCGCAGGGGAGGAGACAGAGTGCAATATTCTTCAACTTTGCGGCCGAGAAGGTGTACAGTTCCAAGATCTGGTGGTTAATCATGTGCTCCGGACGCAAAATCAAGCTGCCGACCGTATCGCGGCGACATCACTCCTGCATGAGCTGGGAGTACGAGAGTATGTGGACGCGCGTCATGTCTTGGAGGATGTTTTGTGGGAGGATAATGTGGGAGCCAAACCCCAACGCAACGGACAAAGCCAGAGGACACACAGCACTGCTGTTAGACACTAACCTCCTAGGCTCAACCCTCATATGTATCCAAAAATTAAGTAAACTAAACTACTGAACATGGAGTATTATTTTATTATTTGATTTTAGGAATTTCAATTAGGCTAGACTTGTTAGTTTTGGGCCAACCATTGTTAATTTGGGTAAATTATATCGTGCATCGCGGTGCATAATCGATTATGCATCGCGCATCAAAACGACGTCGTTTTGTTAAATGAAAAAAAAAAAAGGCATTAGTTTTCTGCCGTTCCGCACCATTTCGCAAAAAAAGTAACTCTGTTATTCAGTTTCATTTTGTATATACTGCAGTTTCAATTCAACACAACTACAGTTTCATTTCGATATAACTACAGTTTCATTCAATATTGATAGACTCAAATATGTGAAAATGTTATTTAATTTTATTTTATATACACTATAGTTTTATTAAAACACAACTACATGATCATTTTGATATAATTACAGCTTCATTGTACAATATACACTCAAATATGTGAAATGTTATTCAGTTTCATTTTATATACATTGCAGTTTCATTTCACCACAACTACAGTATCATTTTGATATAACTGCAGTTTCATTTGATAATATAAAAATAATACGTGAGACAGTGTCGGTTTAGATATACTATAGTGTCAGTTGGTGTTTAATACACCAAACATGCGGACTCCTCTAACGGTAACGGCGGGCCGTTTCTTTACTTAAAAAAACAGTGCCCTTTTTTACCGCGGTGCATGTGCACCGCGGTCTACGATATAACGACTGATTAATTTGTTGAGCTTATTAAGCTGTTTTTTATCATGTTAATTTTTTTTTTTATCCTAACCGGCAAATTATGCAGTGGAACCGTGTCCACCTTGCAAGGTAGACACGGTTCCAAAATTGTTCATAATTATTAATATAGAGTGCAAAAATTATGAATATAGAGTTCTATAATTATGAACATAGAGTTATGAACATGTATATAATTGTTGAACATATACTATGAATATATTAGAGTGTATAAAAAAATACAATATAAAATTTAATATGAATTTCGGTCAATTAATTAGGCAGACTATATAAATAGCATTCAAAGTTGAGCATCAAAGATTGATGAAGTCATAGCAGATGCAGACCAATTAGATGCAGTTGGTGACTGTAACATCAAATAATCAATTTCAAGCTTGAATGAGTTTGATAGTGGCATCAATTCCAATAGAGTAAACTTAGCTTTATGCAGCAAAAGCTTTATGAAATCATAAATCATTAAATCATGATTTTTTTTTTTTTTTTTTTTTTTGGTATTATGTAGTTCTTTAGCTCTCATAAGAAGATTTTTTTGTTCTGAACATTTTAGGTGGTGTGAGGTCTTTTTTGATTTCTTTGATGATCAACTTTGAATTCTATGTATATAGTCTGGCTAATTAGTTTACTAAAATTTATGTTAAATTTTTTATATTGTATTTTTTTAATACATTCTAACATATTTATAGTATATGTTCAACAATCATGCCAACCTTGATTGTGATGGGTTCAAACCTAAGATCTTCCTCAATGAGTAAAATAAGAATAATAAATAAGTTACTAAAGTTTACACTGAATGCGGAGATATTCAGACGAAAATAATAATAATAATAATAATAATAATAATAATAATAATAATAATAATTATTATTATTATTATTATTATTATTATTATTATTATTATTATTATTATTATAAGAAGGGTAAAGTAGGAAAAATCGTTAGAAAATACTAAAACAAAAATAATATCAAGTGTACCATTCATTTAAACAAACAATTACACTAATATTTTTTTTGCCTAACTTTATTGACTCTTCTTATATTTAATATGAGTAATAGATTAGTAGATATATTAAGTTTTAAATTTTCATTATTTATTTTCTTAAAAACTAATTTATTTTGTAATAATTTTTTAATATATTTATTAAAATTTTATTTAAAATTTTAATAAAAATAAAAATAAAAAATACTATAGATGAGTTTATATACTGTACTAGCTTCCATGTCTATTTTATTCAACATCACTTATAAAATAAACACTAGTTTTGAGTGGCAAATTTTATTGTGGACCATGGTAAATAGGGGTGGGAATAGACCAGGCCCCTTGTAGGGGCCTATGTCCTGGCCTAATTAAAGCCTAGTTAGGCTTAGCTCGTTTAGTAAAAAGGCCAGGCTTGAGCCAATTTCAAAGCTTATTAAACTAAACAGGCCAGGCCTATATATACCAGGCTCGGCCTTTAGGCCTACAGGCCTGGCCTATATATATATATATATATATATATATATATATATATATATATATATATATATATATATATATATATATATATATATATATATATATATATATTCTATTTTATGCCTAATATTTGTATATTTACAATATAACCCCAAGTATATATTATTTAGATATACTAAAGTTTTGTATACTTGACCAGGACTATGTGGTCTAATGGTACCCGGGTTGGACTTCCATTTGGAAGGTTGTGAGTTCGAGCCTCAGTGGAGGCGTTATTGGCTCTTTATGTTTCAGTAGGTTGAGAAAGTATATGAATATATACTACATTATAATAGAGCTAGTAGCATTCAAAAAAAAAAAAAAAAAGTTTTGTATACTTATGTAATTATGTATTAGGCACATTTCTTATATTATTTAGATATACTAAAGTTTTTAAAAAGTCTTAACATGTATGCTTTAATAGGCTAAGGTAGGACATACTTTGAAGCATTTTTAATGACTTAAATATTAAACAGGCTTTTTAAAAGACTTTAGGCCAGGCCAGGCTAATTGCAGGCTCAGGCTTGAGCCTAACAAAAAGCCTACATACAGGCTCAGGCCCAGGCTTTAGATTTTCGTAACAGGCCCAGGCCTAATTCTCCAAAGCTCGGCTCGGCTCGACCTATTTCCACCCCTAATGGTAAAAAACGGTGCCGTTTATTTTAATGATAACAAACGGCACCCGTTCAGTTGTTCCTTCCAACTAATTGTTTTTTATAACATATTCAGTTTCATTTATCATTACATCACAACTACAGTTTAATTTGACATTATACACTCAATATGTGAGACATGTTATTGAGTTTCATTTTAAACACACTGTAGTTTTATTACAACACCACTAAAGTATAATTCTAATTCAATTACGGTTTCATTAGACAATATACACTCAAATATGTGAAACATGTTATTCAATTTTATTTTATATACAATGTAGTTTCGTTTCAGCATGACTAAAGTATCATAGTGATATAACTACAGTTTTATTTGACAAGATACACCAATATGTGAGACATGTTATTCAATTTTATTTTATACATTCTGTAGTTTTATTACAGCACAACTAAAGTATCATTTTAATTCAACTATAGTTTCATTTGACAATATACACTCAATATATGAGACTTGTTAATCAGTTTCATTTTAGATACATTATAGTTTCATTACAGTACAACTAAAGTATCATTCTAATTCAATTATAGTTTCATTTGATAATATACACTCAATATGTGAGACATGTTATTCAGTTTTATTTTAGATACACTGTAGTTTCATTTTATTTTTAGCACATCATAAATACAAGATTAGTAACGGCCATTGTTTCCGTTTCTTTACTTAAAAATATGACGACTTTTTTGGACCATGATCTACCGTATAACAATTAGTTATGAGTAGCTGGCAATTTATATCATACACCACGGCCTGCGTTGCATTGTGCGCCCAGATGCAATACGACGTCATTTCAATTTTTATTTTTATTTTTTTTGAAATTTCGCTACCCAGTGTTTGGCAGTTAATTTTCTTTAAAAAAAATCTCATGTTCAAAAATGTACATAATGTTATACTAGAATAAACATAATTGTATACATGAATGTACATAATTATATAACAAAATACACATACTCTTTTTTAAAAGATAATACACATAATCTAACATAATACATAATAAACATAAACTTTTAACATAGTACACATCAACTCTTAGCATAATACACAAAAATTTCCTGATTCGGATTTACATAACTGTATAAAAAAATGTACATAATTGTATAAAAAATATACATAATAAAAAATATACATAATTGTATAAACAAATATACATAATCATGTCAACTTCCTACCATGCCTCTCAAAATGACGTCGTTTTGGGAGGCGCGAGACGCACTGTGTGCCGTGATACAAGGTATAACGATTGTGAGTAGCTTGAGCAATTGGGCTAGCCCATTTGGGGCATTGGGCTTACATGTTTTAGGATAGTTAAAATCTTTTTGCCCTAACCCTTTAAAATTTTCAATTTTATAACACCATTCCATTGGTTTTGACAAATTATTGTGTGGACCATGTCCACACAATATTATGTGGACCATACTAAAAAATACATTTTTAATATATTAAATGCACATTATTTTTGTACTGAGTGTACATTATATTGTATAATGTACACTTAGTACAAAAATAATCTACACCCCTTGAATATAATGTACATTATTTTTGTACTGAATGTACATTATTTTACAGTATACAAAATATGGTCCATACAACTTGTGCGGACCATGGTCCACACAATAATAATTAATTAGTTTTGGCTAGAGTTAATTTCACTTTTGGTCCTACATTTATTGCGCGATGGACACATTTTTCCCGATTTTATTAATTTAACCACATTTTGCCGAGCCTTTTTAAAAGATGGACACTTTTGGTCCACCGTTGCATTTGCTGTTAAACAGCCGTGAAGTATGAAGACATTTATGTCCTTTCACGTACATTTTGTCATCAGCCTTCAATTTTCTTGGTCTCCCCGGTCAAAGTCTAAGAGACCATTAGACAAACCGCGAAACCCTACCCTCAACAATTGGGCAATCGGATGGCTTTGGAGGATCGTCAATGGCGACTCTGCCGGTCACCCAGTCGTTTGTTCCGGCTTTGACTGGTGTGGTTGGTGTTGGGGTTGAGGGGCGAACGCCTGAGAGTTCTCGCGTGTCAGCCTAGAATACATTGTTGGAAGTGTTGCCGACGAATCGGGCTTTGCATGGGCGATCGGCTGTCTTGGATGATGTTGGGGAGGTGTCAAAAACATTCGCCTCTGGTTAGAACGATGATCGGAGGTCTCCGGAATTTCCCGGAGTTGTTGCGCTACCGGCGAATGTCCAGGAATCGGAGAAATCAGGGGCAAATGCTCGTTCTCCGAGCGTTCAAGCTACTAATACCGCTAGACCTGGCCCGAAAGCAAAAATCGCTCAACCAGTTCGGGATGAGGAGATTAATCAGAGGCTGGCCCACAGTGGGGGCAACTGCCCCCACTCCCCCACCCCCACCCCATACTATATATATATTGTATGTATAGGTCCTTATATAGATAATAAACACTACAAGAAAAATGCTCATAGACAACACTAGAAAGACAACAGTTTTTAACAAAAGTGTTGTCTTTTGTATAAAAGACAACAGTTTGGTGCAAAACCGTTGTCTTTGACGCAACACTTTTGTCAAAGACAACGGTTTTTACTTAACCGTTGTTATAAGTGTGTTGTCTTTGTGCATTTTGAGAAAAGACAACACCACAACGACAACAGTTTTTTAAAACCGTTGTCTATGTGCGTTTTTTTTTTTTTTTTTAAGACAACGGTTTTATTTAACCGTTGTCTTTGATATGTTGTCTTTAAGTGTACTTGAATAAACAACACTACAAAGACAACGGTTTTTTAAAACTGTTGTCTTTGTGCATTATTATTTTTTTAAAAGACAACGGTTTTATTTAACCGTTGTCGTTTGTGTATTGTCTTTAAGAGCACTCGAATACACAACACTACAAAGACAACGGTTTTATAAAACCGTTGTTGTTGCACGTTCTTTACTTTTTTTAAGACAACGGTTATATTTAACCGTTGTCTTTGGTATGTTGTCTTTAAGTGTACTTGAATACACAACACTACAAAGACAACGGTTTTTTAAAACCGTTGTCTTTTTGCATTATTATATTTTTAAAGACAACGGCTTTATTTAACCGTTGTCGTTTGTGTGTTGTCTTTAAGGGCACTTGAATACACAACACTACAAAGACAACGGTTTTATAAACTGTTGTCATTGCATGCTCTTTATTTTTTTTTTATGGCAACGGTTTTAATTAATAGTTATCTTTAAGCGAATTTGAATACACAACACTTCAAAGACTACGAGTACATGCATTTTTTACAATGACATAATTAATCTAATATAATTTATACCAATAAAACAATGACATAATTAATCTAATATAATTTATACCATTTTTATTGGCAGTGGTTGTGGTGCGGGGAAGGACACTCAGTGGTTGAGAGATTTGAGAGAAGAGAGATATCACAAGTCAATGATGCTAGCAGTCCTGAAACACTTCTTTATCCTAAACCTGAGGAAGTAAAAACATCCCCTTTACCGATAGAATATTTTGCTTATGTTTAGTATTATTCTGTTAACATATCTAAGATTTTCTAGAACTTGAAGGCTTGCAAAACTTGAGGAAACAAAACCACCTCCTTCGCTTGTAAGCTTTTGTTCCTCTTTTAATATTCTTTTGTTATTATATCTTTATAGTATCCAATATAGAGAATTATAGATAGAGGAAATCAACGGAAATAATCAAATAATATTTGAAGGACTAATGGTGCAATTGTGCAAGTAGTGTGCATTGAACTTTTCTTGAGCTTCTTTCTAGGTTGAGAAATTTGATAGAAGAGAAAAGTTTGAAAGACATTGATGGTGAAGATTCTGTGCAAGCACAGGTAAGATAATTTTTATCATTATTCATCCATTGAAATAAAATTTTTTTCTTCATTATTTATAGAATGAAGAACATGCTAGACATTGATGATAAAAATTCTGTTCAAGCACGGGTAATACGTTCCATTTCTATTTCGTGTTTAAAATTGTTCTGATTTAAATGTTTCAAAGTGGAAATATGATGCATTTGAGTTTCTTGTTGAGTTTGTTGGAAAATGATGCATACCTATTTCGTGTTGACATGAAATGAATGTTGAGAAATGAAAATGTGTTTATCCTTTCCTTGTCTAAGTAGCTTGTTGCAAATTTATTATATCTATACTAATTTATTTACTCACTATTTATATGTAGTTCCAACAAGTTGATTATGACAAAGCAGTTATTGATCTGGTGCGTTCAGAATGGGCTGAT
The DNA here is from genome assembly GCF_001879475.1 of Ipomoea nil. Lineage (NCBI taxonomy): Eukaryota > Viridiplantae > Streptophyta > Magnoliopsida > Solanales > Convolvulaceae > Ipomoea > Ipomoea nil. The sequence continues at coordinate 3,397,628 of NW_017619742.1, forward strand.
ATTCTATCAAGTTATGTAGAGTAGGTATGATTTGACGTTGTGATCATTTAGACTTGGTTCGTGGATCAGAATTGTTTTTTGTAGTATTATGACTTGGATGATGATTTGATTAGAATTGGTCATGCTCAGTATTTAGACTTGCTATTTTGAATCTTGCTTAGCTTGTGCAATGTAACTACACTTGGCCATGGTGAATGGATAAATTGTTTTTTTTTTTTTTATATGATTAAAATTTAAGCAGGTTAAAAACGGGTTGAGACAACGGTTAAAAGTTGTCTATTTTACAATAGCCAACAATTTGAAACTGTTGTCTTTTTTACAAAAGACAACAGTTTATTGGTGTGACTTTTAACAACAGCGATTTCAACAACACACAATAGACAACAGTTTATAACTGTTGTTTTTTAAAGAAAAGACAACAGTTAAAAACCGTTGTCTATGTGCATCACTTTTAACAACACTGGTTTTAACAACATTGAATTGACAACGGGTCAAAAATCATTGTTTTTGGAAGAAATGACAACAGTTTAAAACCGTTGTCTATGTTCGTGACTTTTAACAACACCGGTTTTAACAACACTTAATAGACAACGGTTAAAACACCGTTGTCGTTTATAGAAAAGACAACGGTTAAAAACTGTTGTCTATGTGCGTGACTTTTAACAACACCGGTTTCAACAACACTTAATAGACAACGGTTAAAAAACCGTTGTCGTTTCTAGAAAATACAACGGTTATTAACCGTTGTTTATGTGCGTGACTTTTAACAACACCGGTTTCAACAACACTTAATAGACAACGGTTAAAAAACCGTTGTCTTTTCTAGAAAAGACAACGGTTATTAACCGTTGTCTATGTGCGTGACTTACAACAACACCAGCTTCAACAACACTTAATAGACAACGGTTAAAAAACTGTTGTTGTTTCTAGAAAAGACAACGGTTATTAACCGTTGTCTATGTGCGTGACTTACAACAACACCGGCTTCAACAACACTTAATAGACAACGGTTAAAAAACCGTTGTTGTTTCTAGAAAAGACAACGGTTAAAAAACCGTTGTCTATGCGCGGGACTTACAACAACACCGGCTTCAACAACAGAAATTATACCCTACGACAACGGTTATTAACCGTTGTCTATGTGCATTTTTCTTGTAGTGAAACGTTTATATATTAAATATACCAAGTTTAAAACAGAAGTTAATCTAGCTTAAATGGTAAGGCTACTTATTCCTATATGGATAGGCCATGGTTTTATTTTTATTTTTACTTTTTAATATTAATAGTGTGATGAGTAATTTATAATGTGTTTTCCATTCGAACTATTTTATTTAATTAATTATGTTTTATATTTTGTTTTAAATATTTTTTATTGTGATGTATTTTAAGTTTTCATCTTTAATTAAAGCTATGTCTTAAGTGTTTTATTTTTTTATGTTTCAAAATATCTCGTTAATAAAATTATCGCCCTCACTGTAAAAGATTTCTAGGTCCGCCACTGAGATTAATGATACGATCCCCGTGCTAGCATCAGATTTAGCTTTTACAAATGGGAAATCTTGTACTATTCTCGTGGCGGTGATTGTTGTAAAGGAATGAATCAATTTCTCTGGAGGTTTCTGTGCACTCTGGGTGAGGCTCAACACTTGAATCGGACATTTGTGATGGATCTGAGCATCTGTTTAACGTCTACTTACACTAGAGTCACAAGGATGACGAAGGGAAATACTTCAGGTTCTACTTTGATTTTGAGCACTTGAAAGAAGAGGCGTCCATTGTTGATCGAGTAGATTTCCTTACGGATTGGGAGAAATGGGACAAGACGCAAAAGAACGAAATCCCTGTAAGAAAGGTTGCTGGCTATAAATTCACACCAATGCAGCTCAGGAAAGACAAGAGCACAATAATATGGATATAATTTGATGCCCTCGAGCCTGAAAACTATTGGTATAGAGTCTGTGAAGGTCCCTCCGCAAAGTACATCCATAGATGATTACCAGTATTTGTGGAGCAATACGAGCGAATGGTACAACGAAACAACCCAGCTGAATGGTGGACTCCTCATTGAATTTGATGGATACATGAGGGTTGAAGTAGACACCGAGGTTCTTTACAGAGCCAAGACAAAGGTGGAGACCTTTTACAACTGTACTTAACCAAAGATTGCTACGCAGGTTGCATGTCATTTGTGAATTCATATACCGTTTTGCATGCTTTTTGTCGTATCCAATTTTAGAACCAAGATGCTAAGTCATAAATTTATCAGGGTTGTTATTAGCGTGGTTTTTCCATCGATCATATTGATTGTACATTTGTACATGAAATGCCAGAATTGCCCTCCTACTTCAGGGCAGTTTAACATCAAATGTAACGGTGGACCAAAAGTGTCCACTTTTTAAAAAGGCTGGGTAAAATGTGGCTAAATTAATAAAATCGAGCAAAATGTGTCTATCGCATAATAAATGTAGGACCAAAAGTGAAATTAACTTTTTGGCTAAAATAAAATTGGCATCCCTATTTGATTTCGTCATAACATGTGTGAGTTTCTTTACTTGATACCAACTTTTTAATATATTTAAAAGTATATTATGATGTGATAAGAATGATAATGTCATCACCAAAGAAACGAAATCAATAATTAAACAAATTAATCTGACCTAATATTGTACATAGATTTGTTAGATATCACATCTTGAAGTGCTTGTGTACTAAGCAGTTGTAGCCTGTAGGCTATCCAATTAACAAAATGGAGGATTGGGGTTCCCATGCCAATAGCTTGATTAGCTTCTAGTGCCTGCCTTGTCAACATGACTGATTGGAATGTTAATGGGGTTCCCTTTAATTTCATTTTGTTCTTTCTATTTTCCTTTTTTTTTTTTTTTTTTTTTTTTTTTAAAAAAAAGAAGTATATCTAATCAGAATAAGGCATGCATTTATAACATTCTTGATGGAGTTTGAATAGATGCAAGAGGTATAGGAGGGGTCCAAATTGAGTCTGCAAGGAGTTGAGGAAATGGTCAAGGAATTGAGGAGTTGGAGATCTTTGCCCCTATTATGGGTTTTGATATATATTAGTCTGTAACATGTTTGTTTACTTATTTTTGTTATCTTACTATTGGCATCAAATCATTTAGGCGTGTTTGGTTCGCACATGAAAATCGCAATTAGAATGAGTATCAAATACTTGTAATTGTAATGGGCTTTAGTGAAAGTATTTTGCATGTTTGGTAGTAGGGTGGAATGAGAATAATTATCAATAATGATGTTTAATTGGTTATGTATGATCCTATAATGAGAATAAAGATTTTAAAAATACAAGAACACAAAATAAAGGCAATTGATTCTAATATAAAGACATCCAAAACACCAATATAAACAAAAAAAAAAAAAAAAAAAAAATTTAAAAGCACTAATCGAAGGGATGAGAATGAATAAGGGAATGAAAATGGATGATACCATTATTTTATTTGGATATGGACTTTTCAATTAAGGGAGTATTTGAAATCAATAGTAGTGTTCTAAAAACCTATCAACCAAACCATACCAATCACTTTGATACGCATTTCTTAGAGCTAAACATGTCAACCAAACACACCCTTAGCTTAGTAATAACAAAATTCATTGTCATTTTACTCATCTACTTTTGAACAATAATATCAAAAATAAGGAAGAAGAAAATGAAAAAAAAATAAAAATATCATTGTCCATGCATTAAATAATATAGAATTTTAATATATATATATATATATATATATATATATATATATATATATATATATATATATATATATATATAGAGGAAGGTTCAAGTGCGGCAGTGCGCTTAGGTGCGGCGGTGCGGTTAAATGTAGGCCATTAGATTAGATAAATTCAACGAATCACATTCATCCAGGCTTTTCCGATATTTTCGCGCACGTTCTCACACTACGCGAACTGCAAGGTTAAAGTCGTCATTGGGCACCTGAATAGATCAAATCATAATGTTGTGTGTTTTATGTTCGTTATTGGTGCATTATTAACCTTACTGTGGTGTATTTGAGGATTCGTGTTGGTGCCAAGTTTAGGTGCGCCCGCGCCTTCCCATGCGGTCAGTGCGGGTGCACTAATAGTTATACAAATATACACCATCCATGTTAGAAAATGCACACCAAAAAAATATGTCACAAATTAGATATGCATCACCAGAACACACCATTAGGTATGAATAAAAGCACCACACAGTGTTCAGAAATACATCATTGGGGTGGTGAGTTATATGGTGTATTTTTTGAGTGTGTTGTGTGTTTTTTGGTGTATTTGTGCATTTCATTGTGGTGCTTTTTCCTAACACTATTGGTGTCTTTTGTTAACACTGTTGGTGTATTCTGAGAAGCGGCCGATATAAATGACCACTACAATTACCATAACACCCCCCACTTATCAGGACGCGCTTAAATCTTTAAATCTTCAGAAATTAGCCGCTGCCGTTAGATTAAGCAAAATGGACGATGCTGATATAACCGCACCGCCGCACCTAAAGCCACTGTCGCATTTGAGCGCTAATATATATATATATATATGGAAGGGATCAGGTGCATTTGTGGCTTCCTGTGCGGTTGTGCGGTGGATTAATGTGCGTGAGGTTATACTTAATGTGCGTGAGTGTTGTGCTTAATGTGCATGAGATTTGTACTTAATGTGCGTAATGTTAATATGCGTAAGTTTTGTACTTAATGTGCTTAATATGCGTGAGATTTGTGCTTAATGTGTGTGAGTAGTTCAGAATTACAAGCTCAGAAGGAAGCAGAACAAAAAAAAAACTCACGCACATTAACGCCCAAGCTTCTTGTTATTTCTTCCTTCAATTTGGCCATGGATTCTGGATTATCAGCTACCTTCAGTGCAGTTGAATGTTTATATAGATGACGCACGCACATCAAAATTTGCACACCAGCTAAGTGGGGATTTCTGTTGTATTATTCCCATAATTCTTAACCACCATAGCCCGGCTCCGCATCATCATCATCAGGGAAGGGACAATGGCTACTGGGATGGGGAAGAAGCTGACATCATATATTCACGCACATTAAGTACAAATCGCAGGCACATTAAGCACAACACTCACGCACATTGAGTACAAATCTCACGCACATTAATCAACCGCACAGAAAGCATTCAACCGCACGGGAACCTTTCACTATATATATATATATATATATATATATATATATATATATATATATATATATATATATATATATATATTATACATTTCTATATATTTATTTATTTTGATTCCAATTTCTATTTACTGCCAAACAAAGCTACTCATTCTATTTAAACACATTATCATTACTATTCAGATTTCAATGTTTGAACCAAATACATCCAAAGTTGGACTTGAAGGGATAAGGAGATATAGTACAAAGTGGGAATGTGGGATAAGGCCTAAGGTGGTGGGTAGAGGGGGGGGGGGGGGGTTGGAGGGTTGGGTTGAGGGATCCAGATAGGAGAGAGAAGAGAGACTTTAGGGGGTTGGGCATAAAGGTGAAGACTCGAGAGAACTGTAAGTGAGAACAAGGTCATGCGCCCCTATAATGGGCATCGCCCACTCCCACATAGTGGCGGAAGAAACTACTTCAACAGTTCTATAATCTTTATATACGAAAATCATGCTTTACTTATTCCGTTCCATAATCTTTATATACGAGAATCGTATTTTATTCATTCAGCCATCTTTTTGGGTACGTAGACTAATTTTCAATAAACATTGTCATTAGTTAAACATGAATTCAACTGATATTTATGGTACAATGATGTTCAACATGGCCAGCTCTTCAATTAACTGCAAGAAACTAAGGAAAAGAGCAGAGATGAATATGCAGATGAATGGGTTAATGCAAGTCAGCTTGAATTGGTTTGAACTGTAATCATTTTTATTGCTAGCAGATGAGAACAATCAAGTTTGATTACAAATAAAGATTGCTCTGAGTTCTTGTACAGGCTAACAATTATCTTTTTTGATGAATGGTGATTGGTGACCAAAGGATTCTTAAACTGAATACAACCTGATACTTGCATAAAAATGATCTCTAAGTAAGCTTTCGGCTGCATCAAACAGCTAATATAGAAAGCGCACAGGCAGGGCAGTCGAGGTTTAGCGGCGGAAGGTCTCGGATTGCAACTGAAGTATGTGGTAGATAGGAGGCGAGGAGATCTAGTTATGGAGTATCTATCAATGTAGGGATATAGCAGCCCAAAAAAATCGGTGAAAAGACGATGGGCTTTAACCTTGTACAGCTCTTCTGATCTCCAAATCATAACCAGTTACCGTTGGGAATATTGAGGCCGATTTTCCAGCTACTCTTGTTTCTTGCCAGCACTAAGGGTGTTGCCATCAAAGAATAATGCAAAAACATTGTCGGTTTTCATCTTCGTTATCGCTGTCTCCTGTTTCACTGCACACACATTTGGACTAAAATTAAACAGAGCAAAGGAATCATCTTTCGAGTATTAGATTCTGCTTCAGAAAGATAAAATGATAGAAATAATGATTTCTCTCGAGTTACAGACTCGGAAGGACCCTAAAAGCGTTGTGAAAACTAACGTCTTGGTTGCTTTATGAAGCTAGAGTCCTCTCGATATGAATGTGAAGCAATCATGTGAAAACGCACTCATATGCATATATAGTACATTTATATGGACTTCGGCTACACTAATAACACACACCTGTTTAAAACTTCAGAGATCTAAGCTACAAAAGGGCAACATTAAAGTTCACAAATCAAGAAACATTCAACCTACAAACAAGACAAGCCAAGAGAACGGGCAGTGTAAGAATAAAAGCAAGCAAGGACGTAACTTCAGGGATACAATCTCTTGAACCACACACCCTAGAGTTCACTGGTTCGGCAGACAGTATTTTCAGTGTGCATATGCACTATCGCTCAAACAAAATCCCGACCAGAAAGGCATCCAAAATGTAAGATGCAGACACTAATTGAGTAACTGGTCTCTTGCATTATAATTAGCAGCATCTCAATGTGGTCAATCAAATCTTCATATATCACTTGTCGCCTACATTACGAGTATTTGGTTAACTCTTACAGATCCCTATATAACAGGGCATTTCGGAGAAATTGGAAATTGAAATAAGAACCAAAAAACTAGTTTTCAATTGTCAAACTAGAGCAACCCATATAGTGTCTATGATCTTGCTATGCCAAAATCAAATTGCTAAGGGTGGATTTAGTATGGGTTAAAAAACAGGTTTCCATTCATAGCAGAACACCCTCTTTTCTAAATGCCTTTTTTCCACAAGAAATAGAGGCTCTCACTTCAATTATTTTTTTTTTTAATAATTAAATGGCTCAACAGACAGAGTCAAATGCCGGTGCACGCAAAGGATTTGCCCACTTTGGGCATAATCCCCACACTGCCTCTGTCGAGGTTTGAACCTTCGTATCTTCTCTCAAATACTGCCTACTGAACTAGTGAGCTAAGCCCGTGGAGTTTAATTGAAGTTAGTAAGGTAAATAGCAATGTGAATCAAGTTTTACTCCTAGTAAGAAACAATGAACATTTTCTGTGCAAAACTATACATACAGAAAGCTTTAAAAGTAAAACACAGAAAAAAAAAAAACAAAACAAAAGAATATATACCTGGTTTCAAACTCCTTGATCTCAACCAGCTCTTTCCCCAAGTTATCCACCCATTGTACACTCTTCTTCTTCTCAATCTCCTTAGGGGCCTTTCTAATGCAGCTTCTATGCCCACCATTAATGGCAGCTTGCTTACTCCCATGTACACTCTCTTCTTTAGCCTCACCAATATCTCCAGAGGGATCACCAACAACAATTGAAGAAGGGGCATGGGGGGTATTTTCCAGTTTCAGTGGGGCTTGAGTGTAAAGATGGGCAGCAGAGGGCTTGCAGAAACAAATGAATGGACAGTGAATCTTGCAGACCAACACCCTCATCAAACCACTTTCCTTCATCAATAAGAGCTCATCTCAAACACACCCACCATATTACTCCATTGCAGATGAGATGAGGTCTTCAAGAATAAGGCACAAAGATCCAATTTTTGACTTCCAATCCTTCATAAAGCAAATAAGAAACCCCAATTTTCATATATGGGTGTTTCAAGAAAAGCAAAAAGAACTCAAATTAGTTACAGTAGGTGACAAATTCCACCTGTGCTGACACACATAATAGAAATCCTTAAAAGCATCAAAGTTGTTGAGAACAATATTAAATGACCCGGATCCACAATCTAGCAGGAGAGAACAAAAACAAAAACTTGATGGGTTTTCTTCATCCAAGAAAAAGAAATCAAATTGGTTTTTTTTTTTTTTTTTTGTGTCAATGTAAATGTGAGCAAATTAAACTGGGAAAAAATTAGAACAAGAAAAGAGAGAATATAAATGAGAGAAACACAGATATTTGGAGGGTTGTGACAGTGAATCCCAAATTGAAGTAGAATTTTGTGTAGCTCTCAATCAAACAAACCTCATTATGTTATCCAGAAATTCTGATTCTTAAAGAGTCATACTGGTGAAGGAAAAAGACACATTTGTAGTGACATACTTTATGAGAGAGGAAAAGAAAAAACATAAATATATAATAGCGATTCATGTGTCATTTCTGGGAATGACCATCTTACCCTCTCTCATGGACATAGATGATGAATCATTGATTTGATGATATAACCCCACCACAAATTCCATTCCAAAAACCCAAATTGGATTAATGTAGGTAGAGCCATGGAGGAATACTTCTGGTTTAATTAAAGAACAAAAAGGGTAGGGAAATCTTAGCTGGAAAACTTCTGCCATCTCCAAAAGAAAGGTATATCAAATTTCAGTGGCAATTGCCAAACCCAACTCTCCAACATTCCCTAACATGCCAATTCTGCCCCTACAATTCTTTATACAAATATTTCTATTTCTATTATATTTCTACAAAATAATACATGACTTAGCTTATATTATATATTAGTAGACTATTACATAATTTAAGAATTAATGTCATATGGGATCCTCGGAACATAGTGATTTTGTCACATTTAGTTCTAAAATTTTAAATTGACAACTCCGGGTCCTTCGACTTTTAAATTATTATCATACGTTGTCCAAGTTAACTACTCATGGTCCTTCAACCTTCAAAATTCAACCAGACGTGGTCCTTTTGGAAGGAGCATGTGTGGTTAAAATTTGATAGTTGAATGGTTAACTTGGACCACAGATGATAACAATTTGAAATTCGAAAGATCACGAGTTCTCAATTTGTATTGGCATTATTATTAACACTTTTATATATATATATATATATATATATATATATATATATATATATATATAAAATAACATTGGCCTTATTAGTGAACATATAGGATTTGCTTAATAAAATATTGTGGATTTGATTATAATATATATATATATATATATATATATATATATATATATATAATAACATTGGCCTTATTAGTGAACATATAGGATTTGCTTAATAAAATATTGTGGATTTGATTATATAAAATATTTTAAGAATATTCATAATAACTTGAATATTCTAAAAAAAAAAAACAAAAAAAAAAGAACTTCTAATATATTTTTTTTTAGATAAAATCATTTATGATTGATAAAATATAATACGGAGTATAAAATACACACTTGAGCTTATCAAATTCGACAAGAAAATCATGGAAGTAATCTCTGAGTCTCTCTCAGAACCCGTTATGCCGACGGCGACCCCTCAGTCGCCGTCCAACCCAGAATCATCCGAAAGAAGTTTGAAGAAAACAAAAAGAGGAAGATCGGAGTTGGGGACTACATCTCCAATCGGTTCGATAAGTCGGGTCCAAGAAACTCCGGTGGCGAATGAGCTTTTGTCACCGGCCTCTGCCCAGTGGAAAACTCCATATGCGACTCCGAATCAAGCCTGGGGTCGGAAGGTTTTCAACAGTCCCGCTTACAGAGATGTCGATTCAGATGAAGAATCAATGGAAGAGGAGGCCTTGGACCCATGCAACCCGGTAATACCCATCACGGAGGAAGAAAAGGAAAGAATTCGAAGACCTTGGCGTAGATCGCTAATTTGTAAAGTTCTTGGCCGGAAAGTGAGCTATTCTTACCTGCTACAGAGACTCCAGAAGATGTGGAAACCAGAGTCCGTCTTCGAGCTAATTGCACTAGATCAGGACTACTTCATCGCTAAGTTTGAATCGCTCAGGGACTACGAATTTGCCAAATACGAAGGGCCGTGGTAATTCTTGACCACTACCTGGTCGTTCAAGAATGAGAACCTAATTTCGACCCCTCATGCAACAAGACCAAGAAATTACTGGTGTAGGTAAGGTTCCCTACTCTGCCCATTGAATATTTTGAAGGGAAATTTGTGAGGAAAATATCAAGAAGAGTGGGGCAACCAGTTAGGGTCGACTTCACTACCAGCTTAATCTCCAAGGGCAAGTTTGCCAGGGTGTGCGTAGAAATCGATATCTCCAAACCATTGCTATCGAAGTTCACACTTGAGGAGAAGGTTTGGCCGGTCGAATACGAGGGGATTCACTTGATATGCTTTTCTTGCGGTCTATACAGCCACAGGCAGCCTCAATGCGGCGTTAACAAGGATTAGAGTTCTGAACCAAACCAATTGGGAGAAGGGGACAAGGCACCGAACCAACCGGAGAACCAGCTGCCTCGCCCATAGCGTGACTTGTCGGCCAATTACTGCCCCTGGATGCTAGTCGCAAGAAGAGAAAGAAGAGGCCTAAGGAAAGCGGTACCTGTCCAGGAAGCCGGCAGACAGACACCTTCAAGAAGGGTAGTAGCGCAACAAGGTTTGGGTTCCCCATCACGTTTTTCTACCCTTGCGGGCCTGGATGATAATGGAGTTTTGCAACCAAGTGCTCAATGGCACATGGACAATGAAGAATTTAACACAAGAGTGAATCACCCAACGAACAACCTCCCAAGGATTAGGACTAGCCAACGGAGTGATGGTAACGCCCCTCTGCCACAGGTGCCTGTTGCAAACCAGAACTCTGAGCCGATGTCTAGCCAACCAAGACTTCCCCAATCCGGCCAGCACGGCGTGCAAAGGGGCAAGAACATGCGAAGGAGGACTCCAAGGAGGGCCGCAGCCGAAGCAGAGCATACTGTTGTTCGGGGCTCTAATCGGGGAGGGCGTGTAGCTAGTACAATGGTATAAAGAGTAAACGACAACCCAGAGACGCCTCCAACGGGGGCGTTCGAATATGGTGAATCTAGCAGACAGCCGGTCATCACAAGACCTGTGCCCATCCCAGCTGTGCCGCCGGACGACCCAATGTGTGAGGCGGACGGTGGAGTTGGCCAGAATGGCCATGAGGCATCTAGTGCCGTGTTGCGCTCTTGAGCACTGTCCTTCGTCGATTGATGTCTTCTGTATTCTTTTTCACGCTCCTGAGCGTTTATTTCTTTTTCTTTGATGTTACTTAAATGATTAGCTTAATTTGGAATTGCCAAGGGGCGGCTTCGAAAGATTTTTGCCGCACCCTCAAGCACTTTGTTAGGATTCATAATCCTTCCATTGTGTGTCTTCTTGAACCTAAGGTGTCGGGAGCCCATGCAAATAGCATATGCGCTAGCTTTGGCTTCCCCGAATGGATTAGAGTAGAGGCGATTGGATTTTCCGGGGGGATTTGGGTCCTCTGGAAGAACAACGTAACTCTAGATATTATCCAAACTCACCCACAATTCCTGGCTGTGCAGGTGAATGAAGTTGGTCTTGAGCCTTGGGCCCTGTCGTTCGTTTACGGCAGCCCCAACCTGCAGCTGAGGAGAAAACTGTTTGCAGAATTGTCATGTCGTAACTTGAACCTTCAAGGGCCGTGGCTCTCAGTTGGGGATTATAACTCCGTGACATGTCAGGGTGAAGTCAGCAATCCGGACACGTTCAACCACTCCAGATATGTCGACTTTTCAGAGTGGATTTTCAGAGAGGGACTACTTGATCTTGGTTATACGGGCGCGCCCTTCACTTTGATGAGAGGGGTGAACTCATCAACCTTCAGGGGTGCCCGTTTAGACAGAGCTTTAGCCAACATAGAATGGAGATTAAGGTTCCCTGAAGCCCAAGTTCAGCATCTCTCGATGGTCGCGTCTGATCACTCCCCTTTGTTAGTAAACACCTGCATTTCTGCATCTTCCCACCTAAACCATCGTATGAGATTCAAGTTTAATGCTGCCTGGACTACCCATCCGAAGTTCCAAGATTTTATAGGCCAAATGTGGAGCACAACAGGGGAGCTAGAATCAGAAAAAAAGTCAGTAGCGGAGGCTCTTCAAGCTTGGAACAGGAATGTATTTGGCAATATTTTTCAACGGAAGAATCGCACTCTGGCCAGGTTAAAAGGAGTGCAACGCTGTTTGTGCACCAAAGTAACCCCCAATTTGTTAAGACTGGAAAGAAAGCTTCGTGAGGAGTTGGAAAATACCCTCTACCAAGAGGAACTCTTATGGTACCAACGCTCAAGGGAAGAATGGATTCGGGGGACCGGAATACCCGCTTTTACCACACAGCCACTATGGCTAAGAACAGCAACAGGAAAATTTCCAAATTAAAGGATGAATCTGGATCATGGATTGAGGATGAGATTTCAATCAGGAACCATGTGAGAGACTACTACAAGATATTGTATTCGGAAAATCTGGACTCCCATACCTAAGACCTCCCAAGAGGTCAATTCCCTCCTCTAAGTGACTCAGAGCTGGCAGAGATTAACATGCCCTTTAAGGCCGAGGAGATCAAAGGGGCACTATTCGATATGGAGCCATGCAAGGCCCCGGGTCCTGACGGGTTTAATGCTTCATTCTATCAAAACACGTGGAATATTGTAGGACACACTGTAGTCAAGTTTGCTTTGGAGTTCTTTGAAAAGGGCGAGCTTCCGGACTCCTGTAATGATACAGTTATCACCCTAATACCCAAGGTCAGCTCCCCGGAGTCAGTCAAGCAATTTCGCCCAATCGGGTTATGCAACGTATCTTACAAGATCCTAACTAAAGCTATGGCATCTAGACTTAAGGATATATCCAGAAAATGGATCGGTCCGCACCAGACAAGCTTTGTGCCGGGGCGTCAAATAACGGATAATATCCTAGTCTACCAAGAAATCTTAAATTCGATGAGGTGTAAGAAGGGTGCCTCGGGATGGATGGTGATGAAAATAGACTTGGAAAAGGCTTATGATAGGGTAAAATGGAGCTTCATCGAGGATACACTTACAGATATCGGGCTAGGCAGTCTCTGGGTTAGAAATATTATGGCTTGTGTGACCACGTCAAGGCTGGCTACTACTTGGAACGGACATCAATCTGAGTGGTTTAAACCGGAACGCGAAATTAGACAAGGAGACCCCATTTCCCCCCTCCTTTTTGTTTTATGTATAGAAAGACTTAGTCACCTTATTCAGAGCTCTGTGTCCTCAGGTAAATAGAAAGTTTTTAAAGCTAATAACCTAAACCCTAACATTTTGCACTTATTTTTTGCAGACGACATGGTTCTAATTGGCGAAGCGTCAGAAAATCAAGCCGCAGAGATGAAGGCTTGCCTGGACAGATTCTGTAGCAGCTCCGGTCAAAGAGTGAACCTACAGAAGTCTTCCATTTTCTTTTCAAAGAATACTCCATTCGAGGTTCAACTGAAAATAGAAAGCATAGCTGGCATAACAAAAGTTGCAGACATGGGCAAGTATCTTGGTGTCCCCTCAATCCATGGGAGGTTGAAGAATGAATCTTTTGCGGGAATGTTGGAGAGGATCCAAGCAAAGCTAGCAGGTTGGAAGATGAAAACATTATCCCTGGCTGGCAGATATGTCCTAGCGAAATCCGTACTTTCTTCGATCCCTTATTACACGATGCAGTCAACCCTGTTGCCGGCAGGCGTAGTTTCTTCCATAGAAAAACTAATTCGAAGCTTTCTTTGGGGGAGGGGGGGGGGTGTTCTGATGAAGCGAGAAGCTGCCACTTAATTAATTGGGAGACGGTGACAAAAGCCAAATCCAATAGAGGCCTTGGCATCCGCAAACTGGACCAGATGAACACAGTATTTATGGCTAAACTCACTTGGAGAATAGTGCAGAACGAGGACAGCCTTTGGATACAACTTCTTAAAGCTAAGTACATAGCATCCTCCCCACACTTCTTAGAATGGTCTGCTAAGACGAACATGTCCAACGCTTGGAAGGGTATGCTCAAAGCTATCCCGCTACTGGATAAGGGGGTTAGGTGCGTAGTGAGAAACGGAGAAGGAACAAGATTTTGGTTGGATAGGTGGGTAGAGGACGTACCGTTGCAGCAGCTTGCTTTAGGTCACATTCCAAATGATGAGCTACTCAGACCAGTAAGATACTATTGGGACCCCATATTGGGGTGGGACTGGAACAAACTGGAGCATTTATTACCAGAGAACATTTTTGTAAGATCGCGGCAGTGATGATTTGCGAAGACCAGTCACAGTGGGAAGTTCTCAGTTAGCTCAGCCTATGAGATGGCGTCTGATCAAGTCCCCCATTGCAAGCGGCTAAGCGGACCAATATTTGGAAATTAAAGGTACCGAATCGTATCTGTTTCTTCCTATGGCTAGTTAAGCACGAAAGGATCATGACTAACAGCGCTAGATTAAGAAGAGGCTTTACAACCTGTGATAAATGCTGGTTGTGTAACGATACAACCGAAGATACTGAGCATGTACTGAGAAAATGCCCCCGGGTGCAGGAAGTTTGGACTACGATTTCTCCCACTTTTAATACGGAGTCTATCTCCAAGCCATTCCAGAGGGACAAACAAAAACCCGTCCAGTAGCAGCTCACTATTCGCCCTGACCTGTTGGTGGCTGTGGAAATGGCGTAGCGAAGCAATCTTTAACAATAAAGTTTTCTCTCTGGAGGCCAAGGTGGCCTGGATTAGAGCCCAACTCACGGATGTCACCTCTGCTTTCTCAGTTTCCAGAAGCGATAGGAGCAGTCGACGAGCCCCTCGCTGGAGCCTCTTAAAATGGGAAAAACCCATGCTTGGCCGAGTCGAAATCAACGTCGATGGATTGGTGGATTTACTCACCGGAAAAGCTGGAGGAGGTGGTGTTATAAGAGACTGTAATGGCCTCTGGAAAGGTGGTTTCTATCTGGGAATCGGCGAATGCTCACCATTAGTAGCGGAGGCCTGGGCCTTACTAAAAGGAATACAATTTGGGGTTGCAAAAGGCCTCACCAGTGTGGATATCAAGTGCGACTCGAAAGAGCTCGTAGCAGGCATCAATGAAAGAAGCATAGAGACGTTGCAGCTCAGAACTTCCTATTAGCATGTAAAAGAGAGCTAAGCAAAGTACGGGATTGGAAAGTGTCTCTGATCTACCGTGAGCAGAACCATGTTGCTGATGCGTTAGCGGCCTCCGCCAGAAATATGCCTAGAGGTATCCATATACTCGAAGCTCCACCAGAAGACATTAAGAAATTATTGGAGGATGACGTTGATGGCATTCTGTCTTGGCGTTTAGAGCTACCTAGCTGATCTGTATTAGTAGTTTTCCTTGGGCCTACCCCTTCCACTCAGAAATAAAATAAAATAAAATAAAAATACACACTTGAACATAGGCTTAAATCTTCACTTTTCCTAATTACTATTGCACTAAAATAATTTACTTTTTACATTATAAATGATCAACATTGCTGAAAAATGTGTAAATAGTGACCAATTTTCCAATCACCCACAAAAAGTGACATTTTTTATATTTTTCGACAAAGCTTTGGGTTGGATGGAAAATGTCGAAATTTTCGACCACTATTATTCAATGGTCGGTATTTTCAACCACCTTTTGAATAACGGTTGAAAATATTTCAGTCTTTTGAATTTTTTAAATTGTCCTTTGTTTGCGACCACTTAATTACAATCGTTATATCATCCACCAGGGCGCACAATGCATTGTACGCCCTGCCTAAAACGACGTCGTTTTTAAGTTAAAATTTATGTGTATTATGTTAAGAGTTTATGTGTATTATGTATTATGTTATGAGTTTATGTGTATTCTGTTATGAGTTTATGTACATTCGAAACAATGGATTTTTTTTAGAAGTTAACAACATAAACGGAAAACAAAATTTCTAAAAAAAAAAATACAAAACGACGTCGTTTTGACCATTTGCTTCTAATTAGGTGATCAATATTTCTGACCACTTATAAAAAATTGGTCGAAAAATTTCCGACCGTTTAAAGTTTTTAAATTGATCTTTGTTTCCCACCACATTTATTGATTAAAAAAAAAAAAAAAAAAACCTTTATATATACATCCCCTACGTATTTTCAAGCTTTCTTGGGCGGGGGGGGGGGGTGGGGGGGGGGGGAGGTGGTGAGAAGCACTAAATATTTACATCAATTGGGTTGACTTGCTTTGCTGTGCATTACGTATGATACTTTATAACAAATATAATTTGTAAAAATATTGTCACGTCCTACGTAAAAATATAGTATTTAAAAAGACTTAAAAGTAATATATATTTAATCACTTAAATAACATATTTAGACTTATAAATACACTCCTAATTTTTTTTTTTTTGACAATAAAACAATTTTATGTGCAAGAATATATATTTTGTGACTAGAAATAAAATTCTCTAATTGCATTGGAAAAGATAGAAGGATCTTCAACCAATACAAAATATAAATTGCGTAATTAATAATTTTCTCTAAAGTATTGAATTATACTTTATTGAAGCCTTTCAAATTTTATTTTGGCATTTTTGGTAGGTTTTGTTGACTTTCTTTTCTCTCTTAAAATAACTTTAAACTAGTGTTTCACCCGTGCGATGCATGAAAAAAAAATTCGTTATTATGAATTTAAATTCAAAATTAAAAAAATAAAAAGATGTTAAAATGTACAATATAATAATATAGTTGGACTTTCATATATTTGGTCAAATATCTATTTTCATTGCATACAAAACCTAAATTAAAATTTTGTATGGTTAATATAATCTCTAATCATTTATATATTTAGATACATTTATAGAGAAAATCTAAATAACTAAATTGATTTATTCATAATTGTATTTCATATATATTATGTTGGAAAAAATAGCTTAAAATGACATAAAATGTCATGTTAAGTGACTATTTTGTGGTACAATTATCAGTGGGGTCTACTTCGGATTTGAGTCGGGTCAAAGTGGATTCGGATTCTTCATAGTGAGACGAAGAGATTGATATATTGTACGCTCAAAACGGATAATGGGTGAATGCGATATTGATTCTCAAAGTAGACCCATTTGAGTTGGAAAATGAAGGGAAAAAGTGAGCGTTTGTCCCACATTGGTTTGGGAAGAGGATTTGCACCACTATTTATACAAGAGCTCTTTTTAAGTCTATTGAATTGTATAGCATAGAGGTTCTTTCTCTTGTGTAGGAGTAAATGTATAGTAAAGTGTGAAATTTGTGTTGAGGCAAAACTAATGAAAGTACTTTTTAAATCAGTTGAAAGTGAAACTGAACCACTATGGAAACTGAACCACTAGAATTAATCCATAGTGATTTGTGCGATTTTAGAACGAGAGGTGGTAATAAGTATTTTATCACATTTATCGACGATGTGTATTTGCTTAAGAGCAAAGATGAAGCCGTTGATAAATTCGTTTTTTATAAGAATGAAGTGAAAAACCAACTTAATCGGAGAATTAAGAAGGTTAGAAGCGATAGAGGTGGTGAGTACGAAGCACCAATTGGTGATTTCTGTGCAAGTGTAGGTATAATACACAAGTGTACGACACCTTACGCACCTCAATCGAACGGTGTTGCCGAACGAAAAAAATCGTACATAGAAAGATATGATGAATGCGATGCTTATAAGTTCGGGCTTACCTCAAGGTATGTGGGGTGAGGCGATTTTGACAAGTAATTACCTTTTGAATAAGGTATCCCGCAAGAAGCTCGATAAGACTCCTTATGAGCTGTGGAACAGTAGGAAACCTTCCTACCAGTACATGAAAGTGTGGGGGTGTCTTGCCAAAGTTTTGGTGCCAACACCTAAGAAAATAAAGATAGGTCCTAAGACGATGGACTGTATCTTTATTGGCTATGCACATAATAGTAGTGCTTATTAGTGCTGTCAATACGGGCCGGCGGGCCGCGGGCCTAAACGGGCCTGGGTTTGACAGGCCCGGACCGCCCCGCCAGTGGCCCGCGGGCTAGGCGGGCCCCCGCCCAAACCCTTTTTTTTAAAAAAATTGTTCATCAAACATCTAACTAATTAAAATAAATTGATATATAAATCATAACTCACATTAAATATTACATAAATTTCAAAGTTCATAGTTTATCAAACATCAAACTAGTCACAACTACAAAGTCCAAAAATATTACACATAACAATAATTTTAAAGTGCATATTTTATATAAAAATATTTTATATAAAATAAAATAAAATAATGGCGGGCAACCCGCGGGCCCGGCGGGGCGGGCCTGGCGGGCCGCGGGCCTAAGCGGGGCGGGCCAAAAAAGCCCGCTCCTAAACGGTCCTCTATTTTCAAAACCCGCCCCCTACCTAAGTAGGGGCGGGGCGGGCCGGCCCGGCGGGCTAAGCCCATTTTGACGGCTCTAGTGCTTATCGGTTCTTAGTACGCGAGTCCATAATCCGGCCGTACATGAGAACACGATAATAGAGTCCAGGAATGCATATTTCTTTGAAAATATATTTCCTTGTAGGTCCAACGAGGGACCGAGTACGTCAAAACGGACGGTTGACGAAACTATGGATAATGATAGTGGGGAATCTGAGAAAGAACCCGAGCTCGAGCCGAGACGCAGTAAGCGGGCAAGAGTTGAGAAATCATTCGGTTCGGATTTTCTAACTTACCTGTTAGAGTACGATTCGGGTACTCTAACTTGTTTATTAGAAAATGAACCTGATTTTCTATCTTTTTTGATAGAGAACGAGGCTCGAACGTATGTAGAAGCCGTGACTTCTATAGAAGGACCAACGTGGAAAGAGGCTATAAAGAGTGAAGTGGATTCTATCCTACAGAATCACAATTGGGAACTTGTTGATCTTCCCCCAGGTAGTAAACCCTTAGGATCCAAGTGGGTCTTTAAAAGGAAGATGAAACCTGATGGTTCCATCGAGAAGTATAAGGCTAGGCTTGTAATCAAGGGTTACAGGCAACTCGTGGGCCTTGATTACTTCGACAGGTATTCTCCTGTGACGATAATAAACTCCATTAGGGTGATACTTGCCATAGTCGCGCTGCGAAATTTGGAAGTTCACCAAATGGATGTGAAAACCGCTTTCCTAAATGGCGAATTAGATGAGGAAATCTATATGGAACAACCCGAAGGGTTTGTGGTTCCGGGCCAAGAAAGGAAATGTGTAAGTTGGTTAAATCGCTCTATGGTTTGAAACAAGCGCCTAAGCAGTGGCACGAGAAGTTTGACCATGTGATGTTAACTAACGGTTTTAAAATAAACGAAAGTTACAAATGTGTCTACGTTAAGGAAACGATAGACGACTATGTCATTCTTTGTTTATACGTAGATGATATGCTCATCATTGGTAGTAACGATCGTATGATCAAGTCTACCAAAAACATGTTAAATGCGAGATTTGACATGAAGGATATGGGTTTGGTTGATTTAATCCTTGGGATTAGAATCATTAGAAGACTTGATGGTTTTGTGTTGAGCCAATCACATTATATTGACAAAATCCTTGATAAATTTAACAAGGATGATTATCAATTGGAGAGAACACCATTTGATACAAACGTTCATCTAACCAAGAACCACGGAGAAGGTATTTCACAAGTGGAATATGCTCGGGTTATTGGTAGTTTGATGTATCTTATGAGCTGTACTAGGTCGGATATTGCCTTTGTGGTTAGCAAACTCAATAGATATACGAGTAACCCCGGTGCTATGCACTGGAAGGCAATAGTAAAGGTTTTGAGATACTTGAGGTATACTCGTGTTGGACTGCACTACGAGAGATATCCCACTGTACTTGAAGGGTATAGCGACGCGAACTGGATATCTGATATTAAGGACTCTAAGTCCACGAGTGCTACGTGTTTACACTAGCCGGTGCAGCCGTTGCATGGAAATCCTCTAAGCAAACTGTGATAGCTAGACCCACGATGGAATCTGAGCTGATAGCCTTGGATAAAGGTTGTGAAGAGGCTGAATGGCTATGCCATTTTCTAGAAGGTATTCCTGATTGGGAAAGACCGGTACCTCCAATATGTGTGCATTGAAATAGTCAAGCCACAATTGGGAGAGTACATAACCATATGTATAATGGTAAGTCTAGACATGTGCGTCGTAGACATAATACCATTAGACAACTTCTCACAACTAGTGTTGTCTCGATTGACTACATAAAGCCAAAAGACAATATAGCGGATCCGCTAACCAAAGGGTTAGGCAAAGAAGTTGTGGAGAAGTTGACACGAGGAATGGATCTAAAGCCCTTGGACTAAAAAGTTCTATAGTGGATACCCAACCTAGCTGGCACCTAGGTTCAATGGGACAACTAAATTATGGAACGGAGCGTGTCACTGTGGGGGTCTCGGACTCCCTACCACTCCTAGTTAAAACAGTGACTCCCGTACGAGGCTGGCATGTTGATGCTTTAATGATTCGAATGTCGGTTGACATGTGTGAGTATGCGGGATACTCGAGAAAGAATCACCTATGTTAAAGAGAAGTGAGGGTCGCTTCAAAGGAGAATTGATGGGGCACAATTCTTTAGAAACTCTCGCAGAACCAGGAACGGTAACCCACGACCAAAACGGGCACACTCATGAGAACAGAGCATGGTTGGGAGGTTCCTGTGTGAGATATGTCATCGTCTACACAAACGGCAGTCGGTTCAAAGACATTGCGCTATACCGTACAGCCAGTAGAGTAAACATATCTTCACAAGGGAAGGTTCAAAGGGTGCAGTACCCCCTACCTATCAAAGGGTGCAGGGATCGACCGTTTGAACACAGTTGTTTCCGATTTCAAAATACCCTGAAAATCAATTTTTCATTCATGTGGGGGATTGTTGGAAAAAATAGCTTAAAATGGCATGTTAAGTGGCTATTTTGTGGTACAATTATCAGTGGGGTCCACTTCAGATTTGGGTCGGGTCAAAGTGGATTCGGATTCTTCATAGTGAGACGAAGCGATCGATATATTGTACGCTCAAAATGGATAGTGGGTGAATGAGATATTGATTCTCAAAGTAGACCCATTTGAGTTGGAAAATGAAAGGAAAAAGTGAGCTTTTGTCCCACATTGGTTTGGGAAGAGGATTTGCCCCACTATTTATACAAGAGCTCTTTTTAAACTTATTGAATTGTATAGCATAGGGGCTCTATGTTGCGTGCAGGGGTGGTGGGTGTAAATCAAATCCCAAAATGAGATTAAAAAGGCTTGATTCAAGCCTAATCTTGTGTGCGTCGGTACCTAGATCTTTCTTAGCCATACTGTGTTCATAATCTTGCTCTAGTTCGCCAGATACACTGAATCGTAGCAAGTTTTATCCTGGGAAGCCTAGGCTACAACGCTCCTAGCACTTGTGGGAGGTAGCAAATAAGGTTTTTAAGAAAAGAGTGATCGCTTGACTCTTGTTAAAAACCCTACACCAAACACGAAGTCAATCTCTTCATCTTTCCTTCCCTTTTTCTACAAAAAATAATAATACTTATATTTTAGGATTACTATTGGGTTATACCAACGAGATATCCAACATATTATAATTCTAACAATATGAATAATAACAAAGAAGATTCTACTTAAAAATTAAAAAATATATATATAAATTTTATTTTGTATGAGTAAATTTAAACTTTAATCGAACGCATTTTCTTATATGTTTATATAATCCATTGTATATACACACAATATATATTATTATGTATATAGGAAAATTCTATAATATAATTTCCATATTTATAATTTATATTGATAAATTTATAATTAAAATAATTACATTTAGAAATTTAAAAAATAGCATTTTAACTTTGTATGATTAATATAGTCCATAAGTATATGTATGTATTATTTTTAAAAAATCTAAATATTAATGAATACACATTTTGTTAATTTTATAATTTCATTTCTTTATTTATATTTCATATTTTATTAATTATAATTAAGGGAATTGCATTTACAGATTAAAAGAAGAGAAAATGACACTTTTTCCCCCTAAATTATATACTTATAGCACTTTTTCCCCCTAAATTATTTAAGTGGCTCTTTTTTCCCTTGAAATGTTAAATGGACATGTTTACCCTTAAAATAAATATTTAAAATAAATATTTCATTTATTTTTCTTCTCCAACAAATTATTACTATAATTTGGTTCAAACCAAACAGATACTATAGCAACCAAACCAAAATATTCCAATTACAATTTATAATCAAAACGCGATATTTATAGTTTATTAAAATCGCGAACCGGAATGGCCAGTTCATGTTCTGAACTGAAAAAATAAAATACATTTATTGTTGAATTTAGACTATTTTAAAATAAAAAATAAAATTTTAAAATAAAGACGGTTCAAAATCGCGAACAGGATCCGGAATCGCCGGTTCACGGTTCATGATCCAGTTTTTTTATTCTTAAATTTAATAAATTGAAATCCAAATATTGGATTCTAGATCTAAATCATAACCGAAAACTTTTACTTCGATTGTTATAGTGTCTGGTTCAGTTCGAACCGAACCGTGGTAATCGTTACATATACGCAATAATTTGTTGGAGAAGTAAAATAAATAAAATGTTTACTTTAAGGGAAGAAATGTCAATTTAATATATTAGGGGGAAAAACCACCACTTTTAAAATAATTAAGGGGGCTAATGTGCTTACATAAATAATTGAGGGGGAAAAAGTGCTATAAACATATAACTTAGGGGGAAAAAGTGCCATTTTCTCTTAAAAGAATTTAATTTTTAAATTTGTATGGATTAATGTAGTCCATATTTAGACAGATTTCTAAATATTTTTAAATTTTTCAATTAAAAGTATGAGTTTAGAAAAATTTTAGGAATAAGGGCCAAATAGGCCATCGAACTGCACTCAATAATGCAATTAGGCCACCGAACTTCAAAAAGCTACAATTGGGTCCCTGAACTAACAAATTCTATTCAATTAGTCTAATTTGTAGGTTTCCAAGTTGTTAGCAGGTTACCTCTTTTCAAAAAAAAAATTAATTATTATTTAAAATAATTATTTAATATTAATAATTAAAATTAAAAAAAAAAAAAAAAAAAAAAAAAAAAAAACAGAGATTGACACGCCGGAGACGAAGAAGGTTTCTTCGTCTCCGGCCATGGAGACGGAGAAATCTTCTTCGTCTCTGGCTGGAGACGAAGATATTCTTCGTCTCCAGCCAGAGACGAAGAATATCTTCGTCTCAATGGCCGGAGACGAAGAATGTCTTCGTCTCCATGGCCGGAGACGAAGAGACTCTTCGTCTCCGGCCATGGAGACGAAGAGTTTCTTCGTCTCCGGCAATGGAGACGGAGTTAACTTCTTCGTCTCTGGCCGGAGACGAAGGAACCTTCTTCGTCTCCGGCCAGAGACGAAGAAATTAACTCCGTCTCCATGGCCGGAGACGAAGAAAGTTTCTTCGTCTCCGGCAGACGGTATCTTTTTTTTTTTTTTTTTTTTTTTTTTTTTTTTAATTTTAAATAAGTATTTTAAATAATAATTTTTTAAAAATATTATAAATTAGGGGTGACCTGCTAATAACCTCCAAAACCTACAAATTGGACTAATTGAATAGAATTAGTTAGTTCAGGGAGCTAATTGTTGCTTTTTAAAGTTCGATGGCCTAATTGCATTATTAGGTGCAGTTCGATGGCCTATTTGACCCTTATTCCAAAATTTTAAAATAAACTTTGTTAATGAGTAACCACTGTACAATTAACGTGTAAAATTATACATGTACTCACAGTTTTATTATAAAAAAGTGTATATTCTCATATTGTATAAAATACTATAAATATAATGTATGTCTATATAAACAATTGTTATTGCATGGACCATGGTCCACCCAACTTGGCTGAACCATGGTCCAAAACTACGCCGTTTGATCATTAAAAAAAAAAAAAAATTAGAACGTCAGTTTTACGGCGTTAGTGTTCCATTGTTTGCTTTTCGCCGGTAATTTGTTTCTATCTCCTCCGCGATTGCGACTGCAAATCTTCTTCATTCGCCGCAACTGCTTCGTTCACTGCGATTTGTATCAATGATTGCTTCGTTTCTATCCTAGAATTGCCTCCATCATCATGAATAATATCAATGATTCAAACAATAGAGTTGATGCGATTCAAGTAGATGATGATATTACAAGTATGTATATTGTTTTATATGCAATTTAGGTTCGTTTTTATTTTGAATTTTGATTAATATTGCATATTTTTTATATTGTAGAAGATGTGAATGCTTTGATTCATGTGGAACCTATTTCTCCCATTGATGTTGAATCAATTCCAGGTTTGTCTTCCATAATGCTTTGATCTATTGTGCCTAGGTTTGTTTTGTTGGTTGTGTGAGGGTACATAATTTTTATTCACAGGGTACATAATATTTGTTCACAGGGTACATAGTTTTTGTTCATAGAGTGCATTATTTTGTGCAAAATATATTACATTATTGAACATGCTTAATGTGTTTATTAGATATATTATTTATATGCTTAATGTAAATTATTTACAGTTGATGGCACTTCGGGGGGTGCAACAGATGAGAGTTCACCAATTGGAGTTCAAGCTAGTTCTTCTAATGCTATGGATGAGAGTTCTTCAATTCCAGGTTCTTTTTAAAAAAGTTTTTTATTATTATCTACTTATTATTAGTTGTTTTTTAATTATATTGATGAAATGATTCGTTTTTTATTATTGTTTTGGTGTTACAATAAAGTATTTGCATGTTCTGTTGTGAATATTGTATTTCTGTTGGAGGTACATTATTTCTGTTCAGTAGGTACATTATTTTAATCCACAAGGTACATTATTGTTATGCATGATTTATTAGTACATTCTGTTGTGTGCATTCTGATTTGAAACTTGTGCTTCTGATTAAGGTACATTATACTTGGTCAGTAGGTACATTATTTTAATCCACATGGTACATTATTTTTATGCATGATTTATCTGTACATTCTGTTGTGTATTGATTGGAGTTTTTTCTTTTAGTGAATATCTTATTTCTTTGTAGAGCATGGCTGAATTTATTCGGCACACCCCACCACCCCTCTACTTAGAAACATTAAAGACAAACATTAGTATGTGAAGTACTAATAATTTGCCCTATATAAATGGTTAGAAAAAGACATTGATGTTATTATATAGATATAGATAAACAGGGCCGGTCCTACCGTTTTATAGGCCCGGGGCAAGTAAAAAAAAAAAAAAAAAAAGAAGGCCCCATATCATATTTAGAAATTAACATAAAATTTTTATTATTAAATTTTTAATTAAATATGTGTACGAAAATACTAATGTCAACAAAATTGAAATAAACTTTAAAAACTAATCATGGAAAGAAAAAAAAAATTATATACTTTTCTTGCTGCAAAATCATCAAAAATGACTTCCAATGTAAATATACTAACTGTTCAATTATTTTCAAAAAAAATACTAACTGTTCAATTTGTTTATTTTTTTTCTTTTTTTTTTTTCACTTTCAAATAAAGATTTTTCAGGCAACATTGTATAAAAGTATTATTATAAAAATGATCTAAAAATAAATAAAAGAACTAAAGCTCATGTGAAGCACTTGCACAATTACACTTAGGAATCAGTGAATGCAAGATCCTTATTCCACCTAATCGGTAAACATGTGCCTTCAATCCCTACATAAATAAACAAAAAATACATTACAAAACTTACTAAATAAAATATAATAAAATTAATCTTCATATAATAAACCTAATAAACTTACAATTTCAGTGTAAACAGGAATCTTTAATAAAATTAAAACAGAATTAAAATTCCTAATTCCTAACTCTTAAACAAAAATACCATCAACATTTAAATAGAATTAAAAGATAATTATGATTCCTAAAATTTAGTCCGACTAATGTGATTAAAATATAATTCTGTAGTTTGCAAAGAATTTAAATAAATAAAATATAGATAATTAGTGGCTATTTACTCAATTATTCAATTAATTGCACATTTTCAGTTTTTTCACTTTGCAAAATTACAGATTTGCAGTCCACGCATATCCATCATCGACAGAGAGTGAAAGAATTCCAAGAAACAAGAGAAGGCAAATTCGCAGAGATAATGAATGGTGAATAGATTTATACAGATTACAGAATAGTGAGAATACCTTGATGCGGTGACAACTGACAACACCTTGTTTAAATGTTTAGTTGTGCGGCAAAGGCGATTAGGCGAAGCAGATTACAGACGAAGCCTTGGCAATGGTGGTCAGTCGATTGCAGATTTATTAATTGCCAAGCAATTTTTTGTGGGGCTTGTGTAGTTGTGTAGAACTGTAGATTTACTAAATTGTGATTATCAATTGCTATTTTGCTTCTGAGCATTTAATGGCTCCATTTAAGCCGTTTAGAAGCTTTGGATGGTTTTTGTCTGCGCGACTCATGAGCTCCTGGGTAGCGTAACTCCATTATTCCTTGCGCCTCCTCGACTTCATCAGAAAAAAAAATTCACTTTATTTTAATATATATAGTATATATTATATAGGGAGCGTTATGCCATGGAACCGTGTTCACCATTCATGGTGAACACGGTTCCAACGGTGTTAGTACACCGTTATCTTTTTTTTTTTTTTAATTAATTGCGTGACTTTTCTTCTTCATTTTCACATTTTGCGATTTCACTTTAATTTGAGGTGAACAATGATTTCAGACATTTATAAATTATGAATTCATGCCTGCACATTCACTTTGGAACCATGCTACACATTCCCGTCCGAAATCACGGACATTCATAAATTATGAATCCATGCCTGCACATTCACTTTGGAACCATGCCTACACATTCACTTTGGAACCATGAGATTATGAATTTTATGTTATAAGATTATGAATTTTCAGTTATGAGATTATGAATTTTCTGTTATGAGATTATGAATTTTCTGTCATGCGATTATGAATTTTCTGTTATGCGATTATGAATTTTCTGTTATGCGATTATGAATTTTCTGTTATGAGATTATGAATTTTATGAAAATTCATAATCTCATAACAGAAAATTCATAATTTGATCAACGCGCGCCGTGAACTCCACATCCGCGATTTTTTTTTTTTTTTTTTTGCCTAAAAACGACGTCGTTTAGCCTTGTGTTCACCATTCACGGTGAACAAGTTTTCAGGGCATAATTTGCCATTATATAGCTTATGGGCCCCTTCCAAGGGATGGGCCCAAAAAGTGGGCAGAGCAATGATCGTAAATGTGAAATGAAAACATTTTTCGCGCAGTAGGCCGACCTCCGCCAACAATTGGGAAAAAATTAGTGAAAGGAGCCTGCTTACCCACTCCTCTTTCCCACCCCTCTCTCGGGGTGAAGGAACCTTGCCCACAGAAAGCACAACTAGACACCACAGCAGGGCTTTAGACAAATGACTTTGATCCACATTAGGTTCTCCTAATGAAATGAAAGAAAAGAGGGAACGAGACATCACAATGAGATCTTCATCTAAAAACTCAAAGAAAGGGGGATTAGGGAGGGGCTATGGATTACGTGGGGCCCAACCTGCACTTGCCCAGGGCCGGACCTGTAGATAAATATCATATCATTTTTTTCCTTGCATGAAAAAATATTATTATTTTAAAATTTTGTATTGATATTCGAGTTTTATTTCAAAATCTATTTTGGTGATATTTTAAATAGATGTTCGGAAAAATTTGGATTTGTTTCTAAATATTTTCCAACCCTTAAATGTAGCACAATCGAAACCACTCTAGATCATCATTTAAATAATAGGTTGATGTTTGGTAAGTTTATAATAGACTTTGTGGTTCAAAATTTGTAGATCCATAATATGTTTTTAATTATCTTAGCTTATTCTTCTTCATGTTAAATTGATAGATCTCAAGATGATACACCATTATTAAATATGTGAATTCCAATAAATTTAATAACACTATATTTAAAAATCAAAAAAAAAAAAAAAAATAACACTATATTTAAATGTGAGACATTACCCAATAATAACATTATATTTTTTCAAACTCCGCAAATGTAAGTTAGTTCGATTAGTTGTTTTTTTATGTTAGTTTTTCTTCAATTATGTTATTAACGTAAATCAATTTGTTTTTGACTCATAATATTTAAAGGAATAAGGATCAAATAGGCCATCGAACTGTACACAATAATGCAATTAGGCCACTGAACCTAAAAAAACAACAATTAGGCCACTAAACTAACCAATTTCTTTCAATTAGTCTAATTTACAAGTTTTACATGTTAGTAACAGGTCATCCAAAAAATTTAAAATATTTATTAAAAATAATAAATTAAAAAAATTATTAAAAAAAAAAAACTTTTCTTCACTTTCTTCGTCTCTCCATGGAGACGAAGAAACTGATACCAATCATCTCCCCCGGTTTCGAGCTGGACTGTGGGAGGTTTTGTATAGCAATTTACTACGACTAAGCCGCAATGAAGGTGCGTGTGTGGAGCCAAGGGGAAGTGCATGCAGATAATCAATGTTTCCACAGGTGAATCTCTTGGGACAATTTGATAGGGGCGATTCATCTTCTTCTCCATGACCAAAGTAAAAGTAAAAGGCCATCATTAAAGGAGAAAGAATAAACGAGGACTGAAGGGCAGAGCCATAGGAGCTGAGCTTTCTCCTTCTCTAACAATGGAAGGCGAGAATTAAGGAAGAGACTCTCTCCGTCCGGCCATGGAGACATCTCCGGCAGAGACGAAGAAAAGTTTTTTTTTTTTAATATATTATAATTTATTATTTTCAAATAATAATTTTTTTAAAAATTATTTTAAATTTTTTGGGTAACCTGTTACTAATCTGCAAAACCTGTAAATTAGACTAATTGAGAGAAATTGGTAAGTTTAGTGGCCTAATTGTTGTTTTTTTAGGTACAGTGGCCTAATTGCATTATTATGTGCAGTTCGATGGCCTATTTGACCCTTATTCTATATTTAAACAATTTCTATTATTTTAGGTTATTTGTAAATTTTTATAATTTATGGTTTTTTTTTTTTAAAAGAACAAATCAATTCATTAAATCATCTGCCAAAATATCCATAATGAACAAAGACGGTGCATGTAGCGGCAAATTATGTTGTGCATCCGTATGCACCATGCATGGTGCATACAGATGCAAAAACGACGTCATTTTGTTAAAAACGCACGTCCCACTTAAAAAAAAAATTCAGTTTCGATTCCCAGCAACAACATTATATTGTGCATAATTTGAACTATATATCCAGAATCAATGAACTAAAAATAAAGAATGAATGAACTAAAAATCCAGAATCAATGAACGAACTAAAAATCCAGAATCAATGAGCTAAATATCAATAATGAATGAAATAAATATCCAGTATGAATGGAAAAAAAATCAATTTCGATTTACGTTTAAATATCCAGAATCAATGAACTAAAAATCCAGAATCAATGAACGAACTAAAAATCCAGAATCAATGAACTAAAAATCCAGAATCAATGAACGAACTAAAAATCCAGAATCAATGAACTAAAAATCCAGAATTTATGAACTAAAAATTCAGAATGAATGAACAACATAAACGGACTAGTGGCGGGCCGAATCGGGCAGGGACAAGCCCGTCCGTTTGACACCTCTAATTTTAAGCAATCATTACAATAAATTAAATTAGCATATATAGCATTATGTTATTATTTAATTCTATAAAAAAATGACTGTAATTTCAAATTTCAAAATAGAAGTATTTTTCTAGGATTGGCGGAAAACGGTACATCTGTTTTATATATATATATATATATATATATATATATATATATATATATATATATATATATATATATATGCTACGAATCCGGTGCAACCCCTATTATACATGAAATTATAAGCTCTCATGACAACAATTGATTCATTCTCCATGAATGGTGGAGATTAGAAGAGAATCTTAAAGTAAATAACGATATATTGAAATCAAAATGATTAAATAGTAATTGTAGTTATTTGTTTAATTATGGATAGAATTAACTTGGAATCTTTTGGATTATATTAACGAGATTATGAATGGAAATAGATATTAAGAATTATTTTACCACATTTGTTGAACCTTAAACTTGCATGAAGAAGGCAGCGGAAACAATACGCACCCACGTGAGTGTATAACCAAACCAGGAGGGAGGAGCATAGTTATGTTCAAAAATCAAGAATGACTTCTAGCAACACAGGTCTGTGCATAGCTTTGTTCTGGTGTGTGCAAATTTGGGGATTTTTTTTTCTGTTTATTTAAAATGCTACGTAAGATGAACTAAATGGAATGGGACGTTTGTGCGTGTGTAACCGAGTTGTTAGAGTGTGTAACGAGACAGAACGTAAAAAGAGGTAGTGGGAGCGTAAATTTTAGATTGTGATGTTGGATGAGTAAACGAACATGAGTAGGTGCACACTCGTCTGCCGGAGTGTGCAAATGTTGGGGATACTCTTAGTGTTGTTATTTTTTTTTTTTGGATTGTTGAACTAAATGTAATTGCAGTAGTGTTTGGATTGATTATGGTTTGTGCATGTACTTGTTCCAGCGTGTGCACTCGTGGCGTTTTGTGGGTTTTCGTATTTTCAAAAAGGTTTCAATGACCGAACTGAATGGTATTGGGTAGTTTGTGCATATTAGTTTTTCGGTGTGTGCAAATGTATGGTATGCAAATGTATGGTTGTTTTTAAAAAGGTTTCAATGGCCGAAATTAGTCTGTGCATATTTAGTTTCCGGCGTTTTCAAATGTATGGTAGTTTGTGCGTTGTGAGAATGTAAGTTGTGTGCTTGTATGTGCAACGACTTGTGCAAATGACTGTGTTTTTTTTGTTTTTGTTTTTGGGCATCACAGTTGGGAGTGATTATGGTTTGTGCGGTGGTTTGTTTTGTAATGCGCAAAGTAAAGGGACGGGGGCTCCAACATTTTTTTTTTTGGTGTATAAGAGTACTGTTCCATAGTTTGTTTGTGCACCAGAATTGTAAGGTTATGATGTGTGTGCGTAGTTGTGGAACAACGTGTGGCGAGTAAGTGTATTTTGTTTTTTTGCATGACAATGTTATTGTATTTTTTTTTTTGGGTATGTGTTATAAAATAATTGGTAGTTAGAGTGAACATGAAGCAGCCTCACATTTTTATAATGTAATCTATGACAAGAATGCAGACGTTGTGGTTGGGAGATTTAGGAGGACAGTGCATGCGTATGTGTTGTTTGGCGTGTGCGTTTTTCATGTATATGGTCATTCCGAAATTTGTTTTAATTACGTTTTGGGCGGGAGAATTAGCCACGGAACAAGGATGACAGAGTATGTTAGCGTAGATTTTTGTTTATGTCCAGAAGTGAAATTTAATTAGGAAAGCTGTGTGCGTGTATGTGCACCGGCTTGTGCAAATGTCTGTGGTTTTTATTTTTTATTTTTGCATCACAGCCAGGGACGGAGGCAGAGGGGGGGCAGCTGCCCCCCCTCACCCCACTCCCACCCCCACCCCGTATAGAATATTTGTATGTATATATGTATATATAGTATAGGTGTTAGTATTAGTATAAAAAAATTAGTAAATATTAACAAGTAAGGAGTTAGAGTAGTTGGTAAGGTATGTGTTTGTTAATGGGAAAGGTTTTGGGTTCAAATCCTTGTAATAACATATTTTTGAGTCCTTTCCCCTACACTTTTTAAATATTTAATGTGTAATTTATAATGTGTTTTCTATTCAAATTATTTTATCAAATTAATTATGTTTCATATTATGTTATGAATATTTTTATAAAGTTTTGATGTGTTTTATTTTTCGCACATATCCAACAATATTTACAACTATATTTTTTGAGTAATGATTATATAAAAAAAATCTTAGGTAATGTATTTATTTTTTTTAAAATTATCTCTTTTGTTTTAATGTTTCAAGTGTAAAATCCCACAAATGTAAGGTTGTGCTGTGTGTGCGTAGTTGTGGAACAGCGTGTGCAAGAATGTGTACTTTGTATTTTTGCATGACAATGTTAGAATTACATTAACAAGTGAAAAATTTCTTATGTTAGAGTACCACGTCGTCAGCTACAAGGCCATCATCTTCAACATCCAAAGGCGGATCTGCTTGGGCAGGATGAACCACACCAATCGAGGGTGATTGAAAATCGTCCAAAGATAGCATAGCTACCACAACATCTACAGACTTTCCTACATTGTTTCCTGCAAATACCCATAATTAATGCAAAGACGCGAACAAATGCACAAAACACAACCAATTCAACTACACAAAAACATGTTAAATGATATCATACACTTGAGCACACACCAAACATGATACGAATCTGGTTGGCCCGATCTTCTCTTCACACTCGAATTACAAAAAATATTGTAGGATGGTTTATTCGGTTGGGTGAATTTGAATGGAAGGTTTGATTTAGGTTGGGAAATGGGCTAATTTTTGGGTTTTGATAAGTCCTCGACCACACCGGGTTATACGGTGATACGTAGGATTTGGGATGACGCCACAAGTGGGATTTTACACTTGATAAGTCAGGTTTGTCATAACGAACTCACGGCCGAACTCATTCCGAGTTCCAGAAAACACTCAATTTTCTAATTCAAAAATTCTCAACTCTATATTTCATTATGCATGTAATGACCTTAAATAGCCATTAGCAAGCAGATTACAACCACATGAATGAGATAATTATTAATAATATGATAATCTAATCCTAACCAACAAACTAAGATAAACATAAATTATAATATAATTCAAACAAACTAAATCTAAAACAATTTTAAGATAATCATCCTAATTAATTAATAAAACTAATTCTAAAATATTCTAACTTCTCATTGTTGATTCTCGTGTCCACAACATTCTCTCCCTCGAATCCACATTACAGGCACCGTTGAATGTTTTATAAGTCTTTGCGAAGAGACAATTGAAGCATGTGCTCCATCTCAACTAAAAGCTTAAGCTAATAGTTGGATTGCACATTAATGGCTATATGCTCACATGCCCCCTCACGTGTGCGATCGGTTCCAAGCAACACGTGGACCGGTAAACCGTAGTCGCTTAGATTCGAACCCATGACCTTTGGTCTGACTCTGATACCAAATTGAAGCATGTGCTTCATTTCAACTAAAAGCTTAAGCTAATAGTTGGATTGCACATTAATGGCAATATGCTCACAGAGACAACCGTGTGCTCTGATACCAAATGATACGAATCTGGTTGGCCCGATCTTCTCTTCACACTCGAATTACAAAAAATATTGTAGGATGGCTTATTCGGTTGGGTGAATTTGAATTGAAGGTTTGATTTAGGTTGGGAAATGGGCTAATTTTTGGGTTTTGATAAGTCCTCGACCACACCGGGTTATACGGTGATACGTAGGATTTGGGATGACGCCACATGTGGGGTTTTACACTTGATAAGTCAGGTTTGCCATAACCAACTCACGGCCGAACTCATTCCGAGTTCTAGAAAACACTCAGTTTTCTAATTAAAAAATTCTCAACTCTATATTTCATTATGCATGTAATGACCTTAAATAACCATTAGCAAGCAGATTACAACCACATGAATGAGATAATTATTAATAATATGATAATCTAATCCTAACCAACAAACTATGATAAACATAAATTATAATATAATTCTAACAAACTAAATCTAAAACAATTTTAAGATAATCATCCTAATTAATTAATAAAACTAATTCTAAAATATTCTAGCTTCCCATTGTTGATTCTCGTGCCCACAACAGAACACCTACAACGCACACATCCATGAACAGTTCCACATACCATAATGAAATCTGTTAAAAAATTAAACAATGAAATTTTGGATATAAAAACAAATTTACAACCGTTACCCAAACATTAACAGAGATAACCACCTAACGAATAGTCCTATATTTGCAAACACCATACCAATACAATGCACACACTCAAACAAACAAACCAACCTGAAGAAAGGCTAAGGACGCGCGGGGAACAGACTCAGATTCGCACACACCATCCCACTTCAAAGCACACAAAAAAAAAAAAAAAAACTGTACAAATGCAAAGGACATGTGCTGTACATTCTACCAACAACAAAATAAATATAAAAGATTTGAAAACCCCACTGTTTACATACACATATGAACACTTAAAACATCAACAACCATTTTCGCATAGACCATTTCACAACAATGCACACACCCAGTAAAACTTTCAAATGCCATGATGAATTTTTTTTTTAAAAAAAAAATTAAAATTAAAAATTAAATTTTGGATGCAGTATAAAATCCACAACCATTAACAAAAAATTTATAGAGAAAATTACATCATGAGTAGTCCTAGATTCGCACAAACCATACCACTACAATGCACAAATATCCTTTTTTGTATTCCAAAAAAAAAAATTAACTCTGTTGATGTAAATTAAACTAAGTCTCAGTTGCGCTCTCTCTCAACTCACTTTCTACAAACTAATTATCCTACTGCAAACAGACAACAAGGGCAATATATAGATGAGCTAAATCACAATAAAATAATCATCTAGAAAACCCCTCTATCAAACTCCATTCAATTCAACTACCTCTAACAAGCTGACTAGGTTGGATACAAATATTTGAACATAACAGACGGTGCTTAGCACTGCATAGGTCGACTTTTATCAGTAATGACTAATGATATTTTCTGCACTTTTAACAGTGAGCATTAATTTATCATCACATATTCACCAACTAAATGCATATCTCCAAAAAGGAAGCCTTAGCTTGACAAAAAAATCCCGTTTACCCAAAAGAGTAAAAGAAAAAAAAAATTAGAGACAAAACCCTACTGAACCTTCGACAACCTGAGCCCCACTCCCCCCCCCCCCCCCCGCTCTTGCCGCACGCGCATCCAATCACTACCATCACACCAACCACCACCACTCCCCCCACCCCCGCTGCATCACCCACAAAGCCCCCATCGCCGACTGCCGGCACCACAGTCATACATTCAGACATTCACTCATACCCTACTAAATCCCCCATCCCAAGACCCAACTCCCACCAAAAAATTGCCAGAGAAAACAGAGCAAACGACAATGGCGGCGTGCACCAACACCCCGGTTAAAAAAAAAAACCCTCCCCGCCACACCAAACCCACCGTTCCGCTATGCAACAACAACCCCCACCCCCAAACGAAAAATAAATGACACAATCAAACTAAGAAAAAACAGGCTTTGAGTAGTAGAAAAATACCTTGACCAACATCGGAAGAACTACCCCTTTGACGCTTTGACCGCTTAACGGAGGACCCAATATTGGAATGTTCGGTCACCGGCGTGACAGAGTTGAAGCTACTTGGCGACAATTCCTCTTCTGCATTTTCTATGGAGACGAATCGCTTAGATGAATACAAATTCTACACAAATACCACCACCGCCTATAAGGAAATAGAATTCTTAACCATATATTTCACACGGAAAGATTACACGGCGCGACCTTTGTGCAGGAAGGGGATGACTCCAGTGGACGACGAAAAGGCGGTATTACAAAGCCCATTCTAAGAAGTGACGGCAAGGGAAGATAAAAAGATGGACATTCCTAAAATATATATTCACACACGCACAAAGCTCGGCGACATTAAAGAGATGACATAATAAAACCCAATGACAAAGTACGAAACAGCCCCTATATACTAACACACACAGTGCACGTGGGGAGATTACTCACCAAATATGAGCCATTAAATAAAAAAAATAAACGGACAGTAAGAGGGCTCACGAACTCACCTGGCAAGGGGGGTTGCACCGGATTCAAAATCTATATATATATATATATATATATATATATACACACACACACACACATACTAATAAGAGCCCAAGAGAGTTAGGCCTATAATAGATAGAAAAAATGGCGGTCAAATTTTTTAATCAAATGAATGACTCAGATTGATCATATTTTAATTTTTCCTTAAGATTTCCTTATTTATCCTTAATGAATATGATTATCCGTTAACTTTTCTGTTAAATATTATCTTTTCCGTTAATTTATGTTAGTTTAGCGTTAACTTACTCATTGATTTCAACAAGAAAAGTCTTAGGTTCGAACTCCATCCTAATCAAAGATGGCATAATTAGTACTCTATTTTACTCTTATTAAAAAAAATTAAATAATAATTTAGTGCTACAAAAAAAAAAAATACATATGCATTTCTTTAATTTAGAATTATGTGTCTACCATGTCTTTATTCAAAAAAAATTATTCATTATTGTTGGTCCCGAAAGGGTGGCGAGAAGTCTAGAGGGTGGGGTGAATAGACTTCTCTAAATTTTTCAACTTTCTTCGAAAACACACAAGGCAAATAACACTTTGATAATTTCAACTCTAAGTAACAAGCATCAACAAGATAAACAACTTAGAGCGTGCAGCGGAATAGATAGCGGTAAAGTGTTATGCTTATAAGTGCGGTGCTCAAGGAGATATTCTAAACATGCAACACGTTAGAAACACTTGATATGGTTCAAGGATGATGTATGTAAAGTTTGGCTTGCATGCAAACGTGGGAACTATCAAACCCAGACAGATAAAGATATGCGATAAATCGTAATCGGGTTAGTTCGCAGTTAGAATAAGCATGCATGAAATGTATGAGCAGTAAGTAAACAGAGAGAGAGATTTATAGTGGTTTAGAGGTGGTGTAATCCTCCTAGTCCACTCTTCTCCTTTCACTTCAAAGAGGAAATTCACTATTCTTCGATCACCCAGATACAATAGTGAATAAGTGTCCACCGACACTTCTCCGAGTGCTTCGCACAAAGCTACACTCCTCCAAGATTTTTCGCAAGCTCCTCTTGTTACTCCGCCTTCCCGAGTACTTCGCACCAAGCTGTACTCCTACACCACGAGAACTATGCACAAAGCTACGTCCTCCAAGGGTTTTCACAAGTTCCTCTTGTTACTCTGCCCTTCACCACGAGTGCTACGCACAAAGCTACACTCCACCAGGGTTTTTCACTCTCTCTAGTTACTCCGCCCTCTTTCTACACTCAGTAGAGAATATTTCAAAGAAATAAAATTTCTCTCTCACTCAGACTTGAATTTTATTCTATGAAGCTCTGTTTCCCCCTTTTTCGGCTAATAAAAATATAGCTTGTATCTTTTGCTTGTATGTTTTAGCCGTTGTTCAAGTTGTTGAACTGTTCAATCTCTTTGGGGGTTTTCTTGCTTAACTGCTCTCTTCTCTTTTCACTGCTTCTTGTCTTCAAGTCTGCTTGGACAATTTATAGCTAGTAAAAGCTATTTGCCCGTTGATCAACTTTCGATCTTGATCGTCCATTTTGAATTGTAGTTGATCAAAAGATATTGTCAACTTGATCTGAAATCTTAGGTAGATGTCTTTTCTCCTTTTGTCAGATGATTTGAATAATTTGCCCGTTGCCGTTTCTTGAATTTTGTAGCCTCCAAAATTTGAATAAGTTCGGCGCGGCAATTTTTGACATTTCTGGTCCTTCATAAATACTCTGACATGTCAAGTTGATCAAATAATTTATCTGCTGATTCTTGCTTGAGTATAAAATAATTTCTCCGCGAATCAGCCTTCTTTGAGCATCTCCGGTTCCACCGTAAAAACTTGATGTTCAGATGAAAATATATCAGATATTTTCTCCTTCATGATCCTTGTAAAATAATATACTTGGAACCTCTGTAAAAACTTCACTGTTGTTCATGGTGAGATGCTCTGTTTCGAATTTCTAGCTTGGTTCACCATACTTGGTGTGTTTCTCCATATGGTGCTCTGTTTCGAATTTCTAGCTTGGTTCACCATACTTGGTGTGTTTCTCCATATGGTGCATGGCTTTTGTGAGACTTGTGCATTTTACTTAGTCTCCATATTCTTAGCTTAGTCTCCATTTAGCTTAGTCTCCTTGTTATACGGTCCAAGCTAGTCTCCCATACGGTTATACGGTCAGAGCTAGTCTCCCATACGGTCAGAGCTAGTCTCCCAAGCTTAAAAATGTTTCACTTGAGATTCAAACTTAAGATTATTTGGCATAGCTCACACGCGTTTCTTCCAACTCCTCTAGCATGGTTCTTGGTGACTTATCCGCATCATAATTATGTTAAGCTATAATCCCGCTTAACATCTAAAATCAACTTGTGATTTTCCAGACTTGTACATGGGTTGCATGATATGGGTGCACCATACTCCGTAGACTCAAACTGACTCAAATAGAATAAAAATGGGGACTACTTGATTTTTCAAAAATACATTCGGCTCATCAAAATTTTCAATATATTCCTAACAATTTCCCCTTTTTGATGATGCCGAAACTTATACCCAAGTCATTTTGGCTTTGTCAATTTTGAAAAATGATTTCTTTTATTCGATTTTATTTCGACTAGCCAATTGACGGGTTTAACAAATTTAAGACCTAGAGATTTTAATTTTGGACGGTCCTAAACGTATATTGAGACTATAACGCGGGGTTGCGTATTGATTTTTATCTTTTAATTTTTCTTCCCCCTTTCAATTTTATTTTCTCAATTATACGTATCACATGCAATTACTAAGTCCAATTTAAAATCTTGTGACATAAAAGCACAAAATAAATAAATTAACTAGGACTTACTTCGTATGGTACGAAATATTTTCATCATGCAATTTCAACCCATTTTAGCTTAGCATATATAGGATGTCAAAACAAATGTGCTAGCTAAAATAAATTATACACCAAAAATTGAATTTGACAAACAACTTTTTACCTCCCTTTCAACTTCGCATTGATGAACTCCCTCAATTTCTTGAAGTCCTTTTCTAGCTCTTTGTGTTGATAGGGTGCGGTCACTTGCCCGGTAACATAGTTGCCGTACGCTTCCCTAATGTTGTTCCCTTTCAATACTCCTGCTTCATGCCAGAAAATACATTCATCAAACGTTCGGCCGTCACACATTTGTTCACTACGGTGTCCGAATTCCGTTTGAAGTTCTTGCAATTTTTGAATCCTTGTTGCAATTGGCTTCGGCATTGGAGCAATCGGCGTCGGTGGCAACACTCCTAGAGATGTAGAACTTGGGCTCGGACAAGTTCCTCTAAGGTAATCAATCATACTTACACGGCTTGGAGCTCTTGGTGGTGTTGGTCGAATTAGTTCAACTATTGGTCCTCTTGGAGCTCTTGGTTGTGTGTACGCATAAGCTTGTGGCACAAAATGACGTGCCAATCCTTCCCCCTTTTCGGCAGCATCTATGAATCGTTGAAAGCTCTTGGTGGAAGAATCTTGCTTGTCACGCACTCCCTCTAGAAGATCCATGTGAATACGCGATTGAGTTAGTAAACCTTGCACTTGTTGTTCCAAAAGTTTGAGCCTCGACGTAGTATCGGACCCATGCTTTCCCATTTCATTGAACAACTTCATCACATCTTTCTTCAATTCATCTTTGGCCGTGTCAATTTCGGTTTTTAATAGGCCTTGCCTATTAAACAATTGTTGAGCACGATCCACCATCTCCTTGTGATAATCATCAAGTTTTGTGTCCATTGCCTCCATCTTTGTGTTCAATTCACCCGTAGATCCTTGTACAATACCCCTAACATCCCCAACAATTTCTTCTCTCAAGGCTTGTGCATTGAACAATTGTTCTCTTTGAACGGGTTGATGTGGAATCGACAAGGGGTGTACAAAATCATCTTGTGGTGTGGTGATCATTGTGTCGGCAAGATTTGCTTCGGCTTCTTCGGTGTTGTAGCAAATCATCAATGTATTTCGGATCCTTGGATGATCTTGATCGTAGACTTCACAAGTAATTGGCAATGTAGGCAAATTCCGTGCTTCATCTAAATTCAAGGAAACCCCTTGACTTGGTGCATTTCCTTCTTCACGAATAGACTCCGTAACCTCCGTTACGGGATGTGGAAAGTAAGACTCAAAGCTCAAATTTTCATTCAAATTTTCATCTCCAAAATTCGCAGGATATGGATCAAATGCCACGATCTCTACACCATCATTTCTCGCCAAAGATCCCTCTCCGGGTCCTCTTCGGGTATCTTCTAAAGACATAGCGGTGGCACGGCGAATATCATTTGAATCAAACTCTCCTAAAGGCTCTTCGGTTGAGGCTTCAACCATCACTCCCTTTTCGGTTCTCTTCTTCCTAGCAAGCTTAGTCAAAAAGTGAGACTTAATCACCGAAAGTCGGGTAGCTTTAGCAAGATCACGTGTGCCTAACCAATTCAACACCATTTCTCCCCTTTCCATGGTATTCGGCCCTATTGATTCGGCTAGCAAGTTGTGATCCCCTAATCTCCATGCTCTCCATTCTAGTGCTCTTTTATACTCCTCCAAAAGTGCACTATCCGCCCCGATTGTTGATATTTCATCATCACTTCCAACTGATCATTCTCAACAACATTCACTTCAACTCTATTTGCCTCAACAAACCCGTGGCTCTCAAGGATAATTGGGTTTGGATTTTGAGTGGTTAAGGGTCTTGAGATTGGGTGGCTATTTTGCTCTTCATTTGATCTAACGGCATGGGTGTTTGAACCTTCATGACTTGGTTCTCGGATATATTGTTTAAGGTTTTGGAAGGGGTTGGACAATTTTCTTTTTCGGGTGGGTTTTGGTAGGCTTGTGGGTAAGGTAGGATTTTTAGGTTCATTGGAGTTGGGTGGCCGAAAGAGGTAGCTATGGTTTGTAATATGCTTGGCTTTGGTAAGGGCCGGGTGACATTCTTGGTTCTCAAAATCTCACCAACGGCAAACCCGTAACCGATCTCCTGTTGAAACCATCCATCCACCAAAGGCTTGGCCTTCCTAATAGACTCACACAACCTTCCAAACATAAAGGCACCCCAATCCACACAAATATTGTTCAAGATAATACCCATAATCAACAGTTTTTCTTTTGACAACTTGTCACGGCAATGATATCGGGATTCTACACATTTATGTACAATATCCAACAACAATCCATAATCCTTCTTCAAATCTCTTTTGTTACCATTAACCTTCGGAGATAGCGGTGCGTTTGCATCGCGTACCTCGGCCCAAATGGCATTGACATCATGCACATGATTTTCTACCCTCAAATTCGATTCAACAAGATTAAACATCCTCCGAAAATCATCGAGATTAATTTCTACATCAACACCTTTGATCATAGAAATAATTGAGCCATTTTCTATTCTAGCATTCATGTATAATTCGGTCACCTCATCTTTATAGAAATCAACATATCTAAAAGTGCAAAAATTTAACAACCCACAAGATTCGAGAGAGTTGATAATTTTTACCCCAATAGATTTGTCCTCCACTTGTTTGTTGAAGTCGGTGACATCTAGAATCATCCCGCTTAGTACACGGCTAGATTTCCTTGTTCCTCCGGTTGTGAATGACTCCATCTCCACTTGATTAATCTCCATTTGAGTAGAAAAAGAATTTAGAAATTTTTGGGTGCAAGATTGAGTGTTTCGGTAGTGAGGTCCGAAATATGATAGAAAGGATGGGTTTTTGGATTGTGAGGTTATTTGGGTAGGATTTTGGGTTTGGGTGATGGGTTTTAGTGTGTAGAAGATTTTTGTGTAGAGAAATTAGAGTGGGTGTTTGAGTGTTGGGAGATTCTTGGCTTTTTCTTGTGCTATGTTTCCGGCCGGCGAGAGAGAGGGAAGAAGAAGATTTTGTGTTCCTCTTTAATTCCACTTTCTACCCGTTAGAATTGAGGGAGAAGGGATGCGAAATTACTCCTTTGCCCTCTAGTGGGTAGAGAGAGTATTGATCTCCTTGAGGATAAATTCGACCTTCCACATGATTTAAATTTGCCAGCTCAGATTTTTATACTCCATTTGTGAGTACATGGCGCCAAAAATTGTGCTTCAAATAACCGCCAACCTGGAGCAAATCAGATAAAAAAATCTCGAAAATAATCTGTTAGACCAATAAATACACTCCAGATTAATATTATTATTTCAATTTCATATTTCAATAAAGCTGATTTTCTGAAAAGAAACCTGATAAAAATAAATTGATCAGACAGATACCTAATACCTAAAAAGAATTTCAAGTTCCCAAAAAAATTAAATCTCCAAAAAAAATGCAAGCACTCATCAGAATACATCTTCCTTATCATATAAACCCAATAGGCATGCAAATATCTAAATTTCCCTTAAATATATTCAATTTCATTAACCCAATTGAAAAAATTGTTCCCCCTAAATTGCATACTAATCTCAAATTAATCTAATTAAACACATTTAGCAAACAAATTACACAAATCAATTATGTTA
The DNA here is from genome assembly GCF_001879475.1 of Ipomoea nil. Lineage (NCBI taxonomy): Eukaryota > Viridiplantae > Streptophyta > Magnoliopsida > Solanales > Convolvulaceae > Ipomoea > Ipomoea nil. Next base: position 3,440,051 of record NW_017619742.1, read on the forward strand.
AAACGTGACAAATTAAATAGACATACATATCACATAAATAAATCGCAAATTTTAGGTACGCAGTTTTCGTAAGATAAAATTATAACACATTTAGATACATACAAATTTTACGAAAACATGTATACAATTAAACATATATCATTCGTACATACCAATTCAAATTAAAACACATAGATCACATAGATTACATGCAATACACACAGTACATATCAAAAATTAACAAAAATTAAGAGATAAGGAATTGCTTAGCTCATTTCGATCATTCCCATTTCATGCCTTAGAGTTGCAAAACGAGATTCACACAACGGCTTTGTGAGAATGTCGGCAATTTGATTCTCCGTGGGAACATGATCGATTTTCAAATCTTTCTTTTCGACGTGGTCTCGGATAAAATGGTGTCGAACGTCAATATGCTTGGTTCGCGAATGAAGCACCGGATTTTGGGTTATGGCGATTGCACTTGTATTATCGCATAAAATGCTAACATTTTCGCACTTAATCCCATAGTCCAATAATTGTTGCTTCATCCACAAGATTTGTGCACAACAACTCCCAGCTGCAATATATTCGGCTTCGACAGTGCTCGTAGCTATGGAGTTTTGCTTTTTGCTGAACCAAGAGACCAATCTTCCCCCTAAGAACTGGCATGTCCCTGAGGTACTTTTTCGGTCTATTTTACAACCTGCAAAATCTGCATCTGAATAACCAGTTAGTGTAAAATCTCCTTCTTTGGGATACCATAATCCCACAGTCCAATAATTGTTGCTTTGAGATATCGAATTATCTTCTTGGTTGCAATCAGATGACTTTCTTTGGGCTTTGATTGGAATCTTGCACATACGCCAACCGAGTAGGATATGTCCGGTCTGCTTGCGGTTAAGTATAGTAACGATCCAATCATCCCTCGATACATCGTTTGATCGACGTCTTTTCCTTCATCATTTTTATCCAATTTTTGAGATGTACTCATGGGAATTTTGACTGAGGATTTTCCATCTATGCCAAATTTCTTGATAAGATCTCTTGTGTACTTGGCTTGATTTATGAAAATTCCTTCTTCAAGTTGCTTGACTTGCAGTCCCAAAAAGTAATTTAATTCTCCCATCATACTCATCTCGAACCTGTTCTGCATGAGCTTAGAAAATTTCTCACATAAAGATTTATCAGTACTTCCAAAGATAATATCATCAACATAAATTTGTAATAATAAAATGTGATTATTTTCTTGAATTCTAAAGAGGGTTTTATCGACTAGACCTTTGGTGAATCCACAACTAACTAAGAACATTGACAAGGTGTTGTACCAAGCTCGCGGAGCTTGTTTTAACCCATACAATGCCTTCTTTAATTTGTAGACTTGATCACCAACGTCTTTTACCTCAAAACCAGGTGGTTGTTCGACGTAAACTTCTTCTTCAAGTAAGCTATTTAGAAATGCACTCTTTACGTCCATTTGATATACAACGAAATTCTTGTGCGCTGCATATGCTAGGAATATCCGAATTGCTTCGAGTCGTGCGACGGGGGCGAATGTCTCATCAAAATCAATGCCTTCTTCTTGTGAATACCCCTTCGCAACTAATCTTGCTTTATTCCTAACAATGACGCCGTCTTCGTTTGCTTTGTTCCTAAAGACCCATTTAGTGCCAATTACATTTTGGTGCGTTGGTCTTGGAACAAGCTTCCATACGTCGTTGCGCTTGAATTGATCTAATTCCTCTTGCATGGCATCTATCCAACTTGGATCGGCTAAAGCTTCATCAATTTCTTTTGGTTCCAGTTGAGATAGAAAGCATGAGAACATTGCATCTTGTTGTTGGTTCCTAGTAGATGATCGCGTCTTCACTCCGTAACTTGGATCTCCAATGACTAAGTCATGTGTGTGACTTCTTAGCCATTTTCGATTTGGTTGGAATTTTGTTGAATTCTCAGATTTTCCTTCTTGATGTGATTCCACTTGTTGTGTATTAATGATGGTTGCATCTTCGGGTTCAACTACTGGAATTTCTTCTTGTGCAATTTCAGTTGTGCGTGATATTTCGGGTATCACATTTGATATTGCCTCAATTTGGTGATCACCCATATCACTTGATTCTTCTACTTCCTGCAACACATTGTCTTCGAACAAATCATTAGATTTAATTAAATCACGATTACCTTCACCATTTTTGCCGTTATTGTCGTGATTTTCATCGAACACAACGTGAATCGATTCTTCTACCACCATTGTTGATTTGTTGAATATTCTATATGCCTTGCTGGTAGATGAATATCCCAAGAATATTCCTTCGTCCGCTCGCTCGTCAAAAGTCTTTAATTGAGACTTTCCATTAACAAGTACAAAACATTTACAACCAAATGTATGAAAATAGGTGAGATTGGGTTTTCTCCCCTTCCATAATTCATAAGGTGTTTTGTTATAAGACTTGTGGATTAGACTGCGATTTTGAGTATAGCACGCCGTGTTAATTGCTTCTGCCCAAAATCTTTTTGGTAGTCCGGCGGCCGTTATCATGACTCGTGCGGCTTCCTTGAGTGTTCGATTTCTTCTTTCAGCTACACCATTTTGTTGCGGCGTTCGTGCGGCAGATAATTGATGTAAAATTCCTTGTGAATTGCAATAAGATTGAATCACTCTGTTCACGAACTCTGTTCCTCGATCGGTTCGTATTGTTGCAATCTTCATGTCTTTTTCGACTTGCAGTAGCTTCAATAGCTCTGGCAACTTTGATAAGACTTCATCCTTTTTCTTGATGAATATTGTCCATGTGTACCTAGAAAAATCATCAACAACAACCAAAGTATATTTCTTACCACTTATACTTACTGGGTCTACTGGACCAAATAAATCCATGTGCAGTAGACTTAAGGGTCTTGATGTTGACTCTTGAGCTTTGACTTTGAATGATGCTTTGATTTGTTTTCCTTTCTGGCATGCATCACAAATTTGATTTTTCTTGAACACAATGTTGGGTAGTCCTTCGACTATATTATTTCTTGCAAGCTTGTTGATGGTTTTGAAATTCAAATGATTTAGCCTTTTGTGCCATTCCCAACAAACTTCATTCGAATTATTTGCCATCAAGCATACGGATTTCTTCGTTGTACTCCAATCTACAACATACATGTTTTTCTTTCTTGATCCGGCTAGTACGATTTCATTCGTAGATTCGTCCTTGACTTGACATTTTCCTTTGTAAAATTCTACGAGATATCCTTTGTCGCAAAATTGACTTGTACTAAACAAGTTAAATTTTAATCCTTCGACATAAGATACGTCATCAATTCGTAGACCATTTTTCACAATTGCGCCGGTTCCTTTTGTCATTCCATATCGATCGTTTCCACCGAAAACTACTTTTGGTCCTTCGATACTTTTGAACTCAACTAGACTAGCTTTATTGCCGATCATATGTCGAGAGCAACCGCTATCGAAATACCAAATTTCCTGCAAGAAAGATTAATTATTTTTAGGTACCCATGCTTGATTGGGTCCTTTTGTGTTAGTAATTTTTGGCATTCAAATCCACCTAGATCCCACTGATCCAAGAGTAGGTGATTTGTAACCATTAAAAACTCTATAATCATAACGCACTTGCGAATAATGCTTTGGTGCGGGTTGGGAAGCAGATAGTTGCTTGATTTTATGAAAAAGAGCAAATCTGGACTTGGTCCATGGTTTGTCATCAAGCGACCAATCTTGTTCTGAGGGATATAATCTCCCAGCCCCAATTCTCGGAATTCTTCCCATATTCTTATGAGGTTTTGTTGCACTAGACTCGTTGGTTCTCTTTGGAGATACAAATTTTTGCCTTTTAAAAATTTGTTGCCTATCCGAGATATTGAATTTTTGATTCGGCTTTGCAACATTTTTCTTGGCATTAATTTGATTACCAATTCCTTGTCTCATTGTGCTATACTGACTTTTCACAAATTTTACCACTGGGACTTTATTAATTAAAGTAGTAGTAGAATTAGTCAGTTTCACAGGGGTTTGAGAACATGATGGATCGTAGCCTAGTCCGGCTTTATCTCCAGCGGGTTTCTGCATGTTTACCATTTTATCCATTATTTTGGATGAATTTGTAAATGATGCGATTACTTCCCGAAGGTTATGTTCTCGAACCTCTCTAGCTTTGCACTCTTCTTGAAGTCGAACATTTTCGGCTTTCAAATTACTCATTTCATTTAGAGCATTTTGCAATTTTTGTGACATTTCTTCCTTTTCAAGAATTAACGTATTATTGCGCTCTTTGATTTGAGTATGAGTGGCCATGACTTTTTGACAATCTTCCATAAGACTTTGAAATGATTCTTGAGTCTGGAAAGAAGTGTCAACTGAACTAAAAGAACTAAAAGAGCTAGAAGATGCCTCTTCGTCGATTTCACGCGCCATATAACATTCTTCATGTTCGGATGTTTTGCCCACTAGGCATAGTAGCGCCGTATCTTCTTGTGATGAATCACTCTCGTCACTAGATGATTCTTCGGATTCACTTGCTTCTAACGGATCGCTTATTAGTGCCTTCCGTTTGCCCTTTTTGAATTTCTTCTCTTTGGATTTGTATTCCACCTGTGGAGAAGTATTCGAATTTTTGTCCGCCTTGGGGTGTGGACATTCGACCATAAAATGTCCAGGCTTTCTACAATTGTAACACACGTTTGTGTTATCTTCGACCGGTTCCCTTCTTGATCTTCTATTTTCTCGAAAGAAATTTCCTTGTGGTGATCCTTTGTTCTTTCACATGAACTTCTTGAATTTCCTAACAAATAGAGAAAATTGTTCGTCAGATAAAAAATCATTATTTGCTACTGACCTTGATGTTGAGGGTTGTTCGGCCATCAATGCGGATGTTCGTTCATCACGTTCTTCCTCGACTCGTGTCTTCATTTCGAACTCATACGCCTTAAGATCACTAAAGAGTTTATCCGTAGATAATGTCCTTAGATCTCTATGATCGCGCATTGCGGTCACCTTCATATCCCAATTTGTAGGTAGTCCGCGTAACACTTTGAGCGATATTTCTTTCTGGGTAATGGTCTTTCCCAGATCCGTGATTTCTCCAAGAATTTTGATCAATCGAGCTTCCATGTCGGTGATGCTTTTGTTCGGTAGCATTTTGAAATCTTCGAACCTCTTCATGGCAATGGTTAGTTTGTTGTCTTTTTCTTGTTCATCGCCTTCACCGATTCCGATAAGTGTATCCCATATTTCTTTTGCTGTAGTGCACTTTCGAATCTTAGGGAATATGGTGTCATCGACCGCTTTGAACAAAATATCTTTGACAATGTTGTCCAAATTATTTCGCCCTCTATCTTCCTTTGTCCACTCCATTTTTGGCTTTGGAATATATCGTGGAGCATTTGGAGTTAGTGCGGCGGCAGTGTTAACTTCCATAATTTGGATAGGACCATTTGCGATGACTTCCCACATTTCGTCATTTAAAGCAGATAAGTGCACCTGCATACGTATTTTCCAATCATCAAATTTATCAAGTGAGAAAAGCAAATTTTGAGCGAGAGCCATATCTCTCTTCATCTTGAAGATTTTGAGATCTATCTAGCAGTCAAAATTGACTCAAATAGACAACTTCTCTGATACCACTTGTTGGTCCCGAAATGGTGGCGAGAAGTCTAGAGGGGGGGTGAATAGACTTCTCTAACTTTTTCAACTTTCTTCGAAAACACACAAGGCAAATAACACTTTGATAATTTCAACTCTAAGTAACAAGCATCAACAAGATAAACAACTTAGAGCGTGCAGCGGAATAGATAGCGGTAAAGCGTTATGCTTATAAGTGCGGTGCTCAAGGAGATATTCTAAACATGCAACACGTTAGAAACACTTGATATGGTTCAAGGATGATGTATGTAAAGTTTGGCTTGCATGCAAACGTGGGAACTATCAAACCCAGACAGATAAAGATATGCGATAAATCGTAATTGGGTTAGTTCGCAGTTAGAATAAGCATGCATGAAATGTATGAGCAGTAAGTAAACAGAGAGAGAGATTTATAGTGGTTCAGAGGTGATGTAATCCTCCTAGTCCACTCTTCTCCTTTCACTTCAAGGAGGAAATTCACTATTCTTCAATCACCCAGATACAATAGTGAATAAGTGTCCACCGACACTTCTCCGAGTGCTTCGCACAAAGCTACACTCCTCCAAGATTTTTCGCAAGCTCCTCTTGTTACTCCGCCTTCCCGAGTACTTCGCACCAAGCTGTACTCCTACACCACGAGAACTATGCACAAAGCTACGTCCTCCAAGGGTTTTCACAAGTTCCTCTTGTTACTCTGCCCTTCACCACGAGTGCTACGCACAAAGCTACACTCCACCAGGGTTTTTCACTCTCTCTAGTTACTCCGCCCTCTTTCTACACTCAGTAGAGAATATTTCAAAGAAATAAAATTTCTCTCTCACTCAGACTTGAATTTTATTCTATGAAGCTCTGTTTCCCCCTTTTTCGGCTAATAAAAATATAGCTTGTATCTTTTGCTTGTATGTTTTAGCCGTTGTTCAAGTTGTTGAACTGTTCAATCTCTTTGGGGGTTTTCTTGCTTAACTGCTCTCTTCTCTTTTCACTGCTTCTTGTCTTCAAGTCTGCTTGGACAATTTATAGCTAGTAAAAGCTATTTGCCCGTTGATCAACTTTCGATCTTGATCGTCCATTTTGAATTGTAGTTGATCAAAAGATATTGTCAACTTGATCTGAAATCTTAGGTAGATGTCTTTTCTCCTTTTGTCAGATGATTTGAATAATTTGCCCGTTGCCGTTTCTTGAATTTTGTAGCCTCCAAAATTTGAATAAGTTCGGCGCGGCAATTTTTGACATTTCTGGTCCTTCATAAATACTCTGACATGTCAAGTTGATCAAATAATTTATCTGCTGATTCTTGCTTGAGTATAAAATAATTTCTCCGCGAATCAGCCTTCTTTGAGCGTCTCCGATTCCACCGTAAAAACTTGATGTTCAGATGAAAATATATCAGATATTTTCTCCTTCATGATCCTTGTAAAATAATATACTGGAACCTCTGTAAAAACTTCACTGTTGTTCATGGTGAGATGCTCTGTTTCGAATTTCTAGCTTGGTTCACCATACTTGGTGTGTTTCTCCATATGGTGCATGGCTTGTGCATTTTACTTAGTCTCCATATTCTTAGCTAGTCTCCCATACGGTTTGGTATACTTTGAGCTAGTCTCCCATACGGTATACTTGACCTTGAGCTAGTCTCTCATACTGTTATACGGTCCAAGCTAGTCTCGCATACGGTTATACGGTCCCATACGGTCAGAGCTAGTCTCCCAAGCTTAAAAATGCTTCACTTGAGATTTGGACTTAGGATCATTTAGCATAGCTCACACACGTTTCTTCCAACTCCTCTAGCATGGTTCTTGGTGACTTATCCGCATCATAATTGTGTTAAGCTATAATGCCGCTTAACATCTAAAATCAACTTGTGATTTTCCAGACTTGTACATGGGTTGCATGATATGGGTGCACCATACTCCGTAGACTCAAACTGACTCAAATAGAATAAAAATGGGGACTACTTGATTTTTCAAAAATACATTCGGCTCATCAAAATTTACAATATATTCCTAACAATTATCAATAAATTATATAAGAGAAATAATTTCATTAGTTATATTGTCTTTAATTTTCTCCAATATAAATATTCTTTACATTCAAATTTATCAATTGATTATATTCGTAACATTGTCCCTACAATGTACACTACTCGAGGGATTTGTTGACAAAGAGAATATTTAAATCACACAACAAATTGAAGTGGAAAACTACCTCACACTGTCCTTGTTTGACAATCAGCAGTTAGCGGATTATATTTGCGGATTTGGCCAGCGAATTATATCAAACGGTTGGTAAAAAGATATTTGAAAAAATTAATTGTTTAGATTAACATGTAAAATGACATAAGGGCATAATAATAATAATAATAATAATAATAATAATAATAATAATAATAATAATAGTAATAATAATAATAATAATAATAATAATAATAATAATAATAATAATAATAATAATAATAATAATAATAATAATAATAATAATAATAATAATAATAATTGTTTTAAAAAAAATAAAAAAATAAAAAAATATAATTAAGCCAATCATATAATTGTTATATTGTCTTTATTTTTCTCCAATTATTCAAATTCATCAATTTATTATATTCGCTACATTGTCCCTACAATGTCTTTATTTAAAAAAAAAAAAAAAAAAAAACATTGGGCATTATCACAATCGCGCAATGCGCGTAACAAACTAGTAATAGTGATAAACTACAAATATGATGGTATGGTAAGGTTCAGTTTTGAAAATGAGGAACTATTGTAGGATAAACAAAACTTATCGTACCTAGTACAATCAACATACTTATTGCATATTTGTACCAAGTGTACAATTCCGCATTGTAGAAATTTTTAGTAATTTATAGTGGATAAAAGCAAATGTATATGACTGTAAACACAAAAAAGTAAACTTTGTATATATTCACAAAATCTGTTTACAGCATGTGTATAATTCAATGCAGGTACAAAATCTCTGTTTAGTCCTCTGATTCTTCACTGACGTTATCTATTGAAGTGCCTCCGGGATTCAAATAGCATAGCCTCCGAGATTCAATTGGTGCGTGCCTCCGGGATTCAAGTGGCGTAGCTTCCGGGATTCAATTGGCGTGACTTTCAACAACGAACGTCAAGAATTTAGAAATAATCAACCAATGGATTCAAATTGCCTGCAAAATCAACAAAAATGCCTTCAAGTCTTCAAGCGTTCTTCAATGCCGTTATCTATTGAAGTGCCTCCGGGATTCAAATAGCGTAGCCTCCAGGATTCAAGTGGCGCGTGCCTCCGGGATTTAAACGGCGTAGCTTCCAGGATTCAAACGGCGTGATCTTCAACAGCAAACGTCAAGCTCTGAAGCAATCAACTCTACAAAAAGGCTTCAAGTTGCTTCAAGATCTTTAAAACCTGCAAAAAAATGTCTTCAATGTCTTTAATTCTTCAAGATCTTCAAATGCCTTCAAAAGAGCTCTCAAATCTTCAAGCCTTCAAATTGTCAAGTGTTCTTCAATGCCTTCAAGCTCTCAAGTCTTCAAGTTGTTCTCAATGTATTTAAGGTGTGATTTGAAGAATGGAATTGAGGCTCTATTTATAGTGAAGTTTGTAACTAAAATCCCTCAACAAACTCCACTAATATTTATTTAATTAAATTAATTAATTATCTACTAAAATGAACCTTGCCAAAATCAAGTCTAAGTTCATTATTCTATCATCTAATTCAAATTCAAATTAAATTATAATTATCTAATTCAAATATAATAAAATCATATTATATTTAAATTATAATTATAATTATAATTCAATTATGAAATGGACTTGGACCAATTAATTACTTAATTCAATAGCCCAAATTAAATTTACTTGGACTAATTAAATTAATTTAATTATCATAGCCCAATTAATTAAATTGGACTAATAATCAATCCCGAAATTAGGCTCGATAATGATTTAATCGGTCCACTTGTCGGCTTCAAATTTTCTGTGTCTACAATGACATTTAAAATAGAAAGGGTGACAATCTTTTAGGGTGAAAAGAAGTTGTGTTTCATATCTCTTTTGTTTAATTTTTTATTTGGAGGGTGCTTTTAATTTCTCTTCTGTAAGGCAATATAGAAGGGGGCAAGTAGAAGCTAGGTATGTTTGTTGCTTTTTAATAATGAGTTAGAAAAAGTTTGGGGAGTTGTCTTACATGGTTGGTCTTCAGACAAGTTTGTGATGTTTGATGCAAAAAGAAAAAGAAAAGAAAAGAAAAGAATGGTTTGATTAGTAAGACAGCGTTTGACTTTATTGTGGCATAAGTTTACGTTAAATACATGTTTTTAATTTGTTTTCACCCTAAAACAATAGTGCTTATGCACGTACTGACGTATACTTTTCCTCTTCCAACATCCTAAAGGAGGGAACAAAGTACCCTAAATGCATGCTTCCGTAGACCTGACAACCTAACTTCTTCATTAATTGCATCCCTAGATAGAAGTGGGGGCAAATTATTGTAGATTAAGTAGTGGTGTAAATCATAACAAAAAGTATATTTTTAATATATTAAAAGTACATTATTTGTATATTGAATATACATTATTTAAAATAATGTATTTTCAGTATTCAAATAATATACTTTCTTTAACCAGTTTGGTTGGTGTGAGTGGTCGTGAACGTCATCCCTTAAGAGAGGTCGAGAGTTCGAAGCCCATCTCGTATGAAAAAATCAATCTGGCCAGCACTTTGTCCCTTAATTGGGTTGGCCCGGTGTGAATGGAGATTAATCTAAGTATGGTACGGGGCAATCGTTATGCTGTGGAATCGTTCTACGTTCATAATTACTGAACTATATGTACATAATTATAAAGTTATATATTCATAATTTTTTAACTGCATATTCATAATTATTGAACTCTATATTAACAATTACAGAACTCTATGTTCATAATTACGGTACTATATATTCATAATAATAAAATTATATATTCATAAGTTTTGAACTTCATATTCACAATTATTGAATCTCTATATTCATAATTACAGAACTATATGTTCATAATTATGTTCACAACTCTATGTTCATAATTATAGAACTATATGTTCATATTTTTGAACTATATATTCATAATTATGAACAATTTTAGAACTGTATCCACCTTGCAAGATGGACACGATTTCACAGCATAATTTGCCGGTACAGGCTTAATGGTGTCTCCTACAATTACAGGGCGTTTGGTTGGAAGGAAGGAATTAAGGGGGAAAGGAATTGTAATTCGGTGGGAAAAGAATAAGATGTGAATAAAGTAGGAATTACAATTACATTGTTTGCTAGGGAGGAATAATGAAAATGGGAGAAGTGATATAAAGACTAAAATATCTTTTGTGTAATAATTTTAATAATAACATTCAAGGACAAATATGTCTTTTTCTTCCATTTCCCTTTGGATGAATTCATTGAATTGCAATTCATAGGGGGACCTATGAATTGCAATTCAATGAATTGATAGAATTGCAATTCCCTCTAACCAAACAATGTAGTTTATCATTTCATTGAATTGTAATTCAATTCCAACACAATTCATGCCAACCAAACACCCCCTAGGGCATACTCATGACACCTCATGGTTTGACAAAAAAAAAATGTACTTTTCCTAAATATAATATACATTTTTAATATACTAAAAGTACATTATTTGCATACTGAATGTACATTATTTGATAGTATGGTCCTCATCAATGTGTGGACAATAATGATTGCCTTTAGAATTGCATGGATGGGAAGTAGATGAAGCTAAGTGTGGTATCATCAATTTAACCAACCAAGCGAATGATTAACAGAGCCAATAAAGTGGGGTAGTTTTGCTTTAGGGCCAAATTAAAGTTGCACAATTTTTCTTTCAATCTTTCAAGTCGACCTTAGCTTTACCCTCCAATGTTGGGACCAAAGCATGTAACTTTGTATTTGATTCAGGAGGCAAAGTTGCTTTCTACTTGATACTATGTACTACTTCATCACTTTTCTCACACTCCATTTCTAAAAACATAATGTACCTGATTTTTGTCTATTTTTGTGTGTTAATAAATGTATATATATTTTACTTTAAAGGTTGTACATTTCATTTTATTTGATAAAATTATCTTTACTACATTTTTGTTAGGCAAAACTATCCTTACACTGTTAACTTCATTATTAATGATATAATAACTTCATCACTTGTCAAAGGCTTTGTGGTCGAGCAGTATAGTTGTGGTCTCATAATGAGAAGTTTTAGGTTCGAATCCCAGTGTGGGAACATTGACTTTTTGTGTTTCAATCAATTGAGAAAGTACTTGAAATTACATTGTAATAGAGTGAATAGTACTAAAAAAAAAAAAAAGAATTCCATCATTACCATTTACAATACACCTATATCTTTTTAATATTCTTTAATTATCATTATTATTAAAACCATCATATAACAATTAATTTAATTCTAGATTATATTTTAATTAAATATCTACGAATGTTAAATCATATGTGTATATAATACGTATATTATTTGTGTATATATACCAACATATGTCAGTGTTAGCTTAGTATTATAGATTTTTTTTTGAGCAAATACCAATTTTAGTCCCACAAGTATTAGCAAAATTACAATTTGATCCACATGTTTAATTCCTTCCAATTTTCATCCACGACTATCGTTTTAGTACCAATTTTCATCCACGACTATTGTTTTAGTGTCAAAATTCATCACGCCGGCCACTCCTCCTCTTAAGACATGCGGAAATCTAAAATTTGTAAGGGTATTTTTGTCCTTATCAACTTAAGATCCCAATTTGAGCATAAATAAAGAGATTTTGTAAATATAAATTTTATGAAAATTGTCTACATCATTATTAAACAAAAATATAAAGTGTACTCTTATTTCTATATTATTCAAATATGATAATTAAAATGTATCAGTTTAAGAAATTTTGGAATATAATTTGAATTAATTATTATTATTATTTTTATTTAACAATATTTTAATATTAGACATGAATTTTTGCGTATCACACGTATAAAATATAAGTGATATATATAAATGTTCAAATTGTAATGTAACATCGTAAAGGGATTCTTAACAAATTTTATAATTTTAAAATGCTTTTAACATCAACTAAAATCATTCTTTGACATATAAAAGAGAGTTTAATACAATAATGCGATGAGCGAGTAAATTTTGTAGAGAATATAGTATTACTTATGTTGGGTAGATGTCAAGATGGTCAAACTTGACATCTTGTCACCAATTTGCATTCAAACGGTGGCATTGATTTCAATTAAAGTATAAAGATTAAAGTTACACATATGTCACGAACTATAGCTTTGATCCAGACAACTTAAAATGACTTCAATGATTTATATATGCTTATAATTAAGTGTACTTTGGATCAGGGCCCGGTCTTATCATTTTATAAATCCGTTTCATAAGTTCGAGATAAAATAAAAACAAGAATCCTTAATATATAAAGTTAAAAAATTGTATAGGTTAATTGTAAATCCTCATGCCCACAAGGCCGGTCCTGCTTTGGATAAAATAATTTTCGCTTCACACGACGCATATTAATTGACCGACTATTCAATTATAAATTCTTTAATTAGACAAACAAATAATAATTAAAATCAATTTCACATTATACGAAAGAAAATAAATAAATGCACTTTGGAGAAATAAAACTCTCATCACAAATTTATTTCAATTGAAAAAATATATAAAACAAAGAAAATTTTGACTTTTTTTTAATGAATTAATTAAAATACGTCACGTTAATTACTGAGGCAAAAGTGATAATAAATGTAATATTACTCTGCAAAAAATATCTGGCTTATAGTATTTTTGTAGTAGTAGTATTACTCCACATTACTAATCATTAGAAAAATTGCATTACTAATCATTAGAAGTTCATTTTCCTACAACCTAATTGAGTATGGATGTACTTTTTTTTTTTAATATGAGTTTTTGTCATTTTGGTTCCTAATATGTCTGATTTTTTTTTTTTTTTTTAAATCCTCATTTTTCAAAGAGTAATATTATATCTCCCTACAAAAACCGATACTTAATAATAATCATCATTCTTGAGATGTATTAATGTATTAGTTTTTTCTATGCGCAATGTACAAAAATAGATGTCAACAATCACTATTTGAAAATGCGCAATGGATAAATTCCATTCATATATGATATATAATATCCTACAAAATCATATATAAAAAATAAATCTCATTAGGAAGATTTTGTTGACGAGTTCGATAAAAGTAATCTTTAATCTTTTCCACTTCGTCCATATATCGTTTTTGTCCAAATTTATTAGGATTTAATATAATTAGTGACGCTAATAAACTTTGTGAACAATTGGAAGTTTGTAACGTTGGTAGACAACTCTTAATGATATTGGGGATAGAACAATAATGATATTATTGCTCGAACACTAGGCCCAAACAAAGTACGTAGGATATACAAACTGGGGATAGAAAAATAATGATATTGTTGCTCGAACATTGATAGGCCCAAAATAATATACATAATAGCTAGAGATAAAGGTCTAAGAGATAAATTCACAATAAATAATATGACTCAATTAATGAGCTAAAATAATATAGACTCAATAGGGATTAAACTCAGGTCCTTACCTTAGAAGTTAGGACTAGACACCACCACACTAAGTAAGATGTAGTGAATTAAATAGTGATACCCTAAAGGGAAGTAGAAGGGTCCTTTTATAGTGTCAAGATCTCACCCATGCTTGGATTGTCATTTATCCTTCACCTCCACCATCCACGTGTCACATGCATCCACTACCTCACCCCTTATCCCCTCCCACACCCTTTGGCCCCCCCTTACTGTGCTCACTTCTTCGCCCCCGTCCACGTGACGGGGGAGCACTCGGCCCCTGCTACCAAGCACCAGCTGGCTAGGGCTAGTTATGACCCTCTCTTCCATTACCAACCTCACTCCTTCCTTTCTAAGTCACTCTATCACTCCTTTACAACCCCTCCTTTAGCCATCGTACTACCATATACTCTAATAGTGGGTGCACAACCAGCATGATGGGGGTGCTCGGCCCTCGCTAGTCAAGTCGTGCCCCGAGGAGTCTAGTGGACCACCCCCACCAGCAAAGTGCTAGTCATGCCCCCCTTCACACACAATCATGACCCCGGCAAATTTTATTGTGGACCATGATTTAAAACAGTGTCGTTTCTTTTAATAAAAAGAAACGGCACATGTTATGTCTAACTAATGCTGGTTTTATGACGTAGTCGTTTCATATTATTTACACTGTAGTTTCATTACAACACACATAAAGTACGTATCATTTTAATACAATTACAGTTTCATTTGACAATACACTCAATATGTGAAACCTGTTATTAATTTCATTTTATACACATTGTAGTTTAATTAGAACACCACAAAAGTATAATTTTATTTCAACTACAGTTTCATTGGACAATATGCATTCAAATATGTGAGACATGTTATTTAGTTTAATTTTATACATACTGTAGTTTCATTACAACTCCACTAAATTAAAGTATCATTCTAATTCAACTACAATTTCATTTGACAATATACACTCAATATGTGAGACATGTTATTCAGCTTCATTTTATACACATTGTAATTTCATTGCAGCACAACTAAAGTATAATTCTAATTTAAATATAGTTTCATTTGACAATAAGATTTAATTTGTGAGACCTATTATTCAGTTTCATTTTATACACACTATAGTTTCATTACACGACAATTAAAGTATCATTTTAATTTACCTACAGTTTTATTTGATATTATACACTCAATATGTGAGACATACTATTCAGTTTTATTTTATTTTGAGCACATCTGATATGAACCTAGTCCAAGATTCAAATAAGATGGAGTATTGTCCCAAGATTACTCTCAATGCAAAGATAGAGATGGATCAAAATACCTTAAACCTCACGAGAAACCCTTTGTCTTGAATCCTCAAAGACTTGGAAGAATCCCATTGTAGCTTCAAGTACCTCGATGTTGCAATCTTCAATCAACTAGAGTCGGATCTAGTTTCCTTCGATTCAAGAACGAGTCCACGAACCTAAATCTAAGGTTGATGAAAGTAAGATTGATTCGAGTCCACGAATCAATTTGCTAGTCGAGTCCACGACTAGCCACTAATTGAGTCCACAATTAGCCATAAGGTTTCTTACACAAGTGTAAAGAAAAACTTAAGAATTTTATTAAATTAAAGCCTGATCGAAACCGATATGGATGTGCCCTATTTATAGGTATAGGGCAGCATTGTAATCTAAATACAATGGGAAAAAGAGTCCTAAACCTAATCTAGAAAACAAGTAAATAGAGTTTTATTTAGAAAAGGATTTAAGGAATCCTTTCTAAATACAACTAGTGTTTTCTCTTTTATGCCAAACAATTTAAATTAATGATGACCAAAATTAATAGGGCTTATTTGGGCCTAATTTAATCTCCAAAATCAGCACTTAAACAATTATAAAAGCCTTATGTTCTTCTTCATCTTGTGCAAATGGGCTTGACTTGGATTTCCACCATCTTTGAACATCACCAATGAAGAATTGCCTTAATTGTTTGGACTTGGGCCTTGTGATTGGCCCAATTATTACTCTTAATGGATCTTCATATGTTGGGCCGCATCATCCTCCCCTTCTTGAAAATGATTCGACCTCGAATCTTGTATGCATTGTCTACGATCCATGATATCACTTGAAATTGGTCACTATAATATTTCCCTCCATCGAATGGAATAATTGTTGGTCTTTGTTGTTTCTTCCACCAATGATGTTTTAAGCTCGTAGTTATGGGTCTTGTGATGAGCCCACTATTTACCCTTGCTGGATTCCATGTGTACTGGTTCCTATTATTCTCCCATTCTTGAAAAGGATTCGTCCTCGAATCCAAATCTTCAGTGAAAGACAAAGTAGCAAGCTCACTTTCTGTTTTATCACGCTCATGGAACTTTTTCTTGGGATGCTTGACACGAGTCGCTTCAATCATCATCCTACAATCAACAAGTAAGACAATTAAGTCTAATGACACATCAGGGAATTTAAACATTTTGGATGGTAATAATTTAACAAAATGAGACATATTAAATTTAGGCATCTTGTTTGAATTGTCAACAAGCACAAAATCTTTCCTCCTAGTGAACAGAAAATTCATGGAAATATCAAGTAATGATTTAGATGTATTATGGTGGTAAGTAGCACAAATCTGAACATAAGATTCTACATCTTTTTTCTTCTTTGGCCAATGAAAATATCCATGCAAAACATCATCACTCTTTGGAAAATCAAAATGTCCCTTATGTGAATCAACAATTAAATCACTGCCCAAAATAAAGCAAAATGTGCCAATCCCATTGACTTTGAACGAAAACCCCTTGAGCAAGTAGTATTTCACATAAGAAGTTTTCAAATGTGCCTTATAACTTCCCAGTGATTCCTTAGCTCTATCAAATAAAGTTTTAGTAAAATCAAAATTAAGAAATCTTGGATATATGGAGGCAAACAAATTTCTAACACATCTAACAAGTAGGTCTTTAATAGAAACATGGCAAAGAAATCTAGAGAATATTAATGCATGCTTTTGAAATAAAAGTGAGTAGAAAGTGACTCCCCTTCCTTTCTCTTGCATACTATCCTTTTTTGGTACCAAGAGAGGTTGCATTTTGACACCTTGGGCTAGTTCTTTCCACTGTATCACTGATTGTGGTCCCTTTGTTTGACTACAAACTGAGTTAGAGGATTGGAGTGGTGATTGCAATTCCAAACATGGAGGTTCCACTTTTCTCTCTTTGATTTCTTCATTCTTTGAGGCTGGTTTGAAAGCTTGCATCAATGTCAATTGAATTTCTTCTACTTATTTAGGATACAAACGAGGCAAGACATATGTAACTCCATTCATGTGAAACACATAAGTGTTCCTCATTCCATCAGAACTTATTCTTCTGTCAAATTGACATGGTCTACCTAACAAGATATGAGCAACCTGCATTCGAATATTATCACACAAGATTTCATCAGAGTAACTGTTAATAGATAAAGGAATAAGAGCCTGCTTGGTTATTCTAGCTTCTCCTGCATGAGTTAACCATTGAAAACGATAAGGAGTTGGGTAATCAAACAAAGGTAGATGAACAAATTTAACCATAGCTGTACTAGCCACATTTGTGCAACTTCCAGAATCTATTACCACAGTACAAGCATTCCCTTTAATTGAACCTTTAGCAAAAAATATATTTTCTCTTTGAGACTCATCTTCTTTTAAAGGGTGGACATTCAAAACCTCCTTAACAACAACAGTATGACTAGACTCACTATCAGCATATTTAGAATCATATTTTAAAGGTATAAACGGTTCCCCCTCAACATGTTCATTGGGGGTTTCAAAATTGTCACAAACCTCATCCTCAGACTTATATTCAAGATAAGAAGCAAAATTTTCAGATTGTTTTGTTATCTTAACTACCCTCTTGTTAGGGCAATCCCGAGCTATGTGGCATCTCCCATTACATCTATAACAAATCAATTCTCTATCATGTTGAGGCCTCACTGCCTCACTCACCTTTTCCTTACCTTTTTCTCGTGAATCATCTCTTAGAGGAAGATGTTCATCACACCTTTGAGGGGTTGAATGAGTGTTGTTCCATCTAGATGCACCATTGTTGGACTTGTGCATTTTCATCTCTTTTATTTTTGCCTCAGATTCACGTGCAGCATACAAGGCATCATAAAGGGTTTCATATCTCTGAATACTCATTCCACATCGAATTTCTAAGTTCAATCTATGTACGAAACGAGCAACAGTTTTTGTCTCTTCTTCATGTATGTTTCCCTGTTCAAGCAAAATATTTATAGTTTGGTGGTACTCATCAACTGACTTTGTTCCTTGTACCGTTCCCTGCAATTTTCTTTCAAGATCATACAAAAAAGATTTAGGACGAAAGGTTAGGCGCATATCTTCCCTCACTTGAACCCAAGATTCATAGGGAATAAAATTAGCAACTCTCTCTATATTTCTTTTTCGCCACCAAGACAAAGCATACCCCTTAAAAGATGTAGCAACTAGCCTAATTTTTGTAAGATCAGAATAGTGCTTTAAATAAAAAAGAGTTTCAATAGCATTCTCCCATTCTATGTATTCGGTATGTCCTTTCTCACCGGTGAAGTTAGGAATTTCAAGTTTAATCTTTCCTAACTTCGCATTACGCTGCTGGATCCTTTGACATCTAGGATCCACTCTTCCTGCTAGTGGCAGGTGTCGCTCATCATTGTGTGGTGGTTGCACTTGTTGTGAGTGTTGCTCCAAATTAGTCACTCGTTTGAGTAACCTGTCTATTTTTTGTTCTAATCTCTTACGTGTGTTTGGAACCTCTTCAGCCATCTGTAGATGAGAAACAAAAATCTAAAAACAAGAACATATGTGAGTATTCATGTTAGTGAAACCAAAAAGTTGGCTCGCTCCCTCACTATTCTCAGCTCGCAGGTAAGAGGTGGATTATATGGCTCTAGGGTGTACTACACACTCTCACAAACACACACTCCACTCGTGTATCACTCCAAGTGGCAGATACTCTCACAAGCCTTTTTTCCAAAAAGGAAAATTCTAGTCCGAAACTCAAGTTGATATGG
Organism: Ipomoea nil; assembly: GCF_001879475.1. Lineage (NCBI taxonomy): Eukaryota > Viridiplantae > Streptophyta > Magnoliopsida > Solanales > Convolvulaceae > Ipomoea > Ipomoea nil. The sequence continues at coordinate 3,459,298 of NW_017619742.1, forward strand.
ATTCAAGCTCAAAGTTCAAGAAAACGTACCTTGGAAAACTTCACAAGCCTTTGAGAGTAAGGAGTATCGTGAGGTAGGTAATAAAATTGAGAGCAAGAAGCAAAGAAAAAGGACAATACAAGCAAAGAAACTAAGCAAGATTTGAAAGAAAAAGGGAAGCAAAGAAAAAAGTATGGCAGAAAGATATGCAGGACCAATATCAGAAGATAGACACAAATAGAATGTAAGAGGGGTTCACGTGTACCACAACCAATTAGGAATCTATAAAGAACGCCTTCCAACCTTATACTTTTCCCCTTCCTTGTCCCTCCAAAATTCTCCTACCAGCCAAATTCTTTCCCCAACCTTATCTTCTTCTTTATTGCTTTTCTCTTTTTTTTTTTTTTTTCAACTTTCTTGATTTTTTTTGATCTTTTTTTGATAAGTAACCTCAAAATAAATACTGTAAATATCAACAAAAATTTCGCACCAAGAAGATCCACACAACCCCTTCAAAACATAATCAAGAATTTCAAGAATCACCCAGAAAAACAGAAACATTGCCCTTACTTCGAAGATCAATATCTCAATGAAAGGAAGGAATTAGATAGTGTATAATATATCAAAAGAACTCCCCAGAAGAGATCTACAACATATCAAAATTTCGGATAAAACTAACCAGTAGATCTCGAGATATAGGTCATTCTTTGAAACTGGTCACAGAACGCGAAAATCTGGACAGGGTGTGATTGCGACGTGATTGCGTGTAAATGCGCTTCGGATATAGGTAGGGGTGAGATGGGATTATTTTCTTTACTGAATTTGTGGTAATATGGTGCTTAGGAGGTGTGAGTTTTCGTTGATATTGGATAGGTAAAAGGGAAAACTCTTTCGGGATAGGTTTTCAAGAAACTAAAGAATATGTATCAAGATTCAAGAAAATAATCAAGAATGCAAAGGAAAATTTTTTTGGGGTTTTTTTAATGAATAAGACACGAAAAAAATAGTATGTAAGATAAGAACGAGATAAACCTAGGGAACAAAAGAAACCAAATTTCTAATGATAATGAGATAAACCTAGGCTCTGAATACCAAATTGATATGAACCTAGTCCAAGATTCAAATAAGATGGAGTATTGTCCCAAGATTACTCTCAATGCAAAGATAGAGATGGATCAAAATACCTTAAACCTCACGAGAAACCCTTTGTCTTGAATCCTCAAAGACTTGGAAGAATCTCATTGTAGCTTCAAGTACCTCGATGTTGCAATCTTCAATCAACTAGAGTCGGATCTAGTTTCCTTCGATTCAAGAACGAGTCCACGAACCTAAATCTAAGGTTGAAGAAAGTAAGATTGATTCGAGTCCACGAATCAATTTGTGATAAGTGCTTATTTGTCTATATTTTTCCCCTTTCACTAAGCCATTTTGCTTATAGATCATTCAAAATTTCATGAGATTATGATTAAATTGTGTTATTTTGCAAGGAGTTTTGTTTGGAAACAAAGATGAGTATTTTCAGGCATTTTGGTGGACATTGGAGTCAAATGGAGCATTTTGGATGCATTAGGAGTCCATGGGAGCCAAGGAGAAGCTATGGAGATGGGCAAAACACTTCCAAGGAAGCCTAAGGGTGGTGCTTTGAATGGTCTTGGTCATTTGAGCAAACCAAAGCAAAAGAGAAGCAAAAGATCAATGCATTGCAATTCCCGACCTGCACGTCAACGTCATAGTATTTTGATCATATCTCGAGATAAAAATGTCCAATTGAAGTGATTCTTATGTCATTGGAAAGCTAACTTGAAGGGCTACAGCTTTTATTCGAGAACAAAAGGCTAATTCAAACGTTTAGAAGGTGAAAAATGACCTAGAAAATAGACTCAGTGCACAGGCAGTGCACACTGCCTTGTGGCCACGGGTCTGGCCTCGCCCGTGGCCACACCCGTGGCCACTGGGCAGTGCATACTGCCTTTCTGGCCACGGGTGAAGCCACGCCCGTGGCCACACCCGTGGCCAGGCCTCTGCAACTTTTCTCAGTGCAATTTTGACCCTTTTAAGGGGATTTTTTTTCACCCCAAAACAGATCTTTCATTACATCTTTCACTTCCTTTCATTTCCTTTCATTTCCTTAGCTTAGATTAGTCTAGTATTTCATCTCTAACTCATCTACAAAGCTTGTAATCATGGATTGGAGTGGGATTCAACCACAAAATCTTCATCTTCAATAGAGAAGTTTCTTACTCTTCTTTTTAAGCTTTTGTGCAATGTTTATGATGCTTTCTTGTGCTTTGTTGTTATTTATGCTTATGAAGTGTGAGTAGTTTGTTTTTGGGCTTGGATTAGGGTGATATTGCCAACCTAGATGCTAAATAGGTGATTATTGCATAAGGGGGAAGAACCCTAACCTAGGGTTCATTTGTTTGAGTTGGTTTTATGTTGAATCTTGCTAATATTTGGTACGTAACTCTTATTAGCTTGCTTTTGGATAGTTCTTCTCCACAATGAAAGTTGGGTGAAGAACTTAAGCCTCACCTTTCTCAAATCCCATTTTCTTTCCATGAAAATAGGGAAGAATTGGGGGCCTAAATGCTTATGTGCTTTAAGAGCTAGGACTTGATACACCATGAAAGTGGGGCAAGCCTTGCTCTAATCCTTGTTCTTTAGCTTATGAAAATGGCTTTAAGCTAGGATTTTTATGTGCTTTGCCCTTATGTTCCCTTGGTTGATGTTCTCCCCTAATACCTAAGTTGTTAAAGCATCTAGAAGGCAAAATCCCCTAATTTGAGCCCATCTTTTATCATTGTGTTTACTTGTGTTTAATTTGCATTGTCTTAACTAGATTTTTAGCCTTTAATTGTTGACTTTACCCAACCATGAATTTGAATTTGCTTGGATTCTTGTGGGCTCCAATACTTTGGTGCCTAGAGTTTTAGTTCTCACTCAAGTACGTGCCATAGTCCCAATCCCTTGTGGAACGACAATTTACACCCATTACTCACCATCTCTTTTCCGTACATCAATTTGCTAGTCGAGTCCACGACTAGCCACTAATTGAGTCCACAATTAGCCATAAGGTTTCTTACACACGTGTAAAGAAAAACTTAAGAATTTTATTGAATTAAAGCCTGATCGAAACCGATATGGATGTGCCCTATTTATAGGTATAGGGCAGCATTGTAATCTAAATACAATGGGAAAAAGAGTCCTAAACCTAATCTAGAAAACAAGTAAATAGAGTTTTATTTAGAAAATGATTTAAGGAATCCTTTCTAAATACAACTAGTGTTTTCTCTTTTATGCCAAACAATTTAAATTAATGATGACAAAAAATAATAGGGCTTATTTGGGCCTAATTTAATCTCCAAAATCAGCAGTTAAACAATTATAAAATCCTTATGTTCTTCTTCATCTTTTGCAAATGGGCTTGACTTGGATTTCCACCATCTTTGAACATCACCAATGAAGAGTTGCCTTAATTGTTTGGACTTGGACATTGTGATTGGCCCAATTAGTACTCTTAATGGATCTTCATATGTTGGGCCGCATCAACATCATAATGGAGGAGGGGGAAGGGATAGCCAGCGGCCACCCGTTCGTTTTTTTTTTAATTTTATTATTAAAAATTATTTTAAATGTAAACTCATCATCCACATAAGTAAGCAACTTGATGAAATGGATGATAACCTAGCTACTATCAGGTGAAATTATTGCATACATTTGGGCTGTTTAATGGCCTAAATGTACCTTTTTTTTTTTTTTTCGTTCAGTGACCTAATTGCACTTTCAGGTTACGTTCAGTGGTCAATTTGAACCTTATTCCTTACTTATATAGTGTTAATAAGCATTAAAAAAAACTACTATAAAAATTTCTTAACAATATTGAATTTATAGTAACATAATTGTTCAAATAAAATATTTAAAAATATAATTACTAGTTGCATAAAATTAAAAAAAAATAAAAATATAATATTAATAATATATATATATATATAAATAATATTATTTATAATTTTTTTAGGAATATTGTAAAGTTTAGGATAGAGAAAAAATTGATAGAGTATGATATGAAGAAAATAAAAGATAATGAATAAAAAATAATTTATTGAATTGAGGTATAAGGTTTATAAAGTTTAGATATGAAGAAAAAAATTGAGTTTAAATAGAGAGAAAACATTCATAGTTGGTAGAAAGAAAATTTTGAAATCTTTGGGTGATGGTTGGATTTAAACCATTTATATTTAAAAAGGAAAATCTACAAAAGTCATAAAATTTAAAAATCTACAAAAGTTCATAACTTTTTGAATATTACATAACTTTTAAATACTCTTTAAAGGTTTTAATTGAATACCCTCAACTTTTAAAGATTCTTTAATTAAAAATCTTGATTAAATATATCATGAATTTTAAAGATTCATTAAAAGTTAAAATTTATACAAATCTTTAAAAATCTTTGAAAGTCAGGATTGAATACACTCCCTAAATTGAAAATTTCCATAAATTTTATTAAACCAAATTAAAACGGTCAAAGTACCTAAGAAGTTCCTCTATTATAGTGTTTTGTTCAATTTAGTCCTTATACCTTTATTTTTGTTCAATTTAGTCCCTCTACTTTAAAAAATGGCGAAACTAAGGACAATTGTCCAAATCTCATTAGGAACATGATTGTAATTATTTATTTTGGACATACTAATTTAATATATTAGTGGTAAAAATAATTAATTTTGAATATTTATAAAGTAATATATAATTAGGAATATAAATATCGTCAGCGCCACTTATGGTTCAAAATAACGGTAATATTAACACCATTAACTATTGTCCTTAATTTTACCACTTTTGAAAGTATAAGGACTAAATTGAACAAAACGCTATAGTATAGGGACCTCGAAGGTACTTTGACCAATTAAAACTTTAGCGACCTAACTTCGAATTTAATCTCGTTGCTTTAAATTGTGGGATCATTATGTTGTGCATCCGTGTGCACCATGCATGGTGCATACGGATGCAAAAACAACGTCGTTTTGATGTCGACTTAAAAAAAAAAATTGGATAACTACACATCCATAATTTTATAACTATACGTCCAGAATTGCATAAATATACATCCAGAATTGCATAAATATACATCCAGAATTGTATAACTACACATCCATAACTTCATTACTATACATCCAGAATTGCATAACTACACATCCATAACTTCATAACTATAAATCCAGAATTGCATAACTTCATAACTATACATTCATAATTACATAACTACACATCCATAATTTCATAACTATAAATCCAGAATTGCATAACTATACATCCATAATTTCATAACTATACATTCAGAAATTATGCACAACATAATGTTGTTGACGGGAATCGAAATTGATTTTTTTAAAAAAAAGTTGAACACGCGTTTTTAGTCAAAACGGCGTCGTTTTTGCATCCGTATACACCATGCATGGTGCACACGGATGCACATCATAATCAATCGTTATGCTATGGACCCGTGTCCAGCATGCATGCTGGACACGGTAACGGTGCTGTTAGTGGCACCGTTATCTTCCACTTTTTTTTTTTTTAAAGATTTCAGACCGATTCGTTATAGGAATATATATTCATAATTTTAAATCACTATATGTTCATAATTGTAAGTTCATAATGTCAGAGCTCTGTGTTCATAATTCCATAACTGTATATTCATACTTCCATAACTGTACATTCATAATTCGGTAACTGTACATTCATAATTCAATAACTGTAAATTCATAATTTTCGAAGCTCTATGTTCACAATTTTAGAGCTCTATGTTCATAATTTTATCACTATATGTTCATATTGTAAGTTCATAATGTCAGAGCTATGTGTCCATAATTCCATAACTGTACATTCATAATTCTATAACTATACATTCATAATTCCCTAACTGTACATTCATAATTCCATAACTGTACATTCATAATTTTCGAAGCTCTATGTTCATAATTTTATCACTATATGTTCATAATTTAAGTTCATAATGTCAGAGCTCTGTGTTCATAATTCTATAACTTATATTCATAATTACATAACTGTACATTCATAATTTCATAAATGTACATTCATAATGCCACAAACGAATAACGCCGTTAACGGTGAGACAAAATCAAGTTTTTTTTTTTTATAACTAAAATGCCGTGTTTTTCATGAAAACGACGCCGTTTTGGACTCGTGTCCACAATGCAGCATAATTTGCCCGTCTCTCAACACTGGGCTATTGCCCCTACAAAAGTGGGCTTTTCTCATACTAATGTTTCAAGGCCCGGTTTTAGTAATATAATTACTCCCATATCCTCCCATGTTCAATCCACAGATTATATCGTGGATCATGATCCACCTTGTATGGTGGATTATGGTTCAAAATTTGTTTTATATTAAGTGTTAACTAGGAGTTGTTGTAACATGGTTCAAAACAACGTATAAATTGTGTATTTTTAGTATTAGAATTGTGAACTTTTAGAATATAAATTGTGACTCTAAATCAAAACATAAGAAATTTGTGAATACAATACAGGGTCATCAAATCGTAATATGTTAATATTGTGTGAGTACAGTATTTGAAAGAAACTTGTGAATACAAAACAAGGCAATCAATTACATATATGTTAACATTGTGTGTTCGTAGTATACAAATTGTGAATTTTTAAAAGGTAAATTGTGAACATTTGGACCGAGGTCCACCTTGCAAGGTGGAGCCGGGTTCACAAAATTATATGCGGTGAACTTGTATGTCAGTTTAATACTCATTCCGTCTCATTTTATTTGACGGATTCGGTTAACGAGGCATGAGTGAAGTTATTTATAATTTAATTTTTATAATATTAAATTTAGAATTAGTGTATAAAATTTATATATTTAGAAACTAAATTTAAAATGCTATTAAACACAAAAAAAAAAATCATAAAAAAATGCTAATAGAAATAAGTAAAGAAGAAAGAGTTTGTTTGACCAATGAATAGTAAATAGGACAGATAAAATGAGACAGAGGGAGTAGCATTATACTATATTATGTTAATACTGAATAATATTTGTTCTATATGTTCATAAACCAAACATTAATATAATGTACATAAACACTAAACTACATGTATATCATAGGTATTTCCATTCACTTTGAATTAGGTTCATAGTGCATGTTCATTAACCCAACAGGGTAGCTCAACTGGCAAATGAGCTCTCTTTGTGGGGGAGAATCCCGGGATAACCCGGGTTTGATTTCCAAACCGTTAAACGGACAGAAAAAGACCCGGACCACAATGTGTGATTTACACCAAAAAAAAAACATAGTGCATGTTCATTCTATATGTTTATAAAGATAAAGCTTAATGTACGTAAACATACATACAGGATAGATGCACCATGTTTATTATGTTCATAACAATTGTTCCTATGATCATAAATCTAAACCTTAATGTACATAAACACTAAACTACAAATACATCACATCTATTTTCATTAACTTTGTAGCATGCTCATAATATTTCTTCTATATGTTCATAAAAACAAAGTTTAATGTACATAAAATTACATTACATGTGCACCATATTTAATAACATATACATTATTATTTATTATGTTCATAATATTTGTTTTATATGATCATACACATTAAACTTAATGTACATAAACACTAAAATATGGATACATCATATCTATTTTCATTCACTTTGTAGTAAATTTATAATGTTTCCTCTATATGTTCATTAAAAAAAAAAAACAAAAACAAAAAAAAAACTTAATGGACCGTAAACATTACACTAAAGTAATGACTTTATGTATCTATAGATTTATTTTAAAAATAAATTTTTAAGAAATATATGAATATGGGTATCATTTAAAATTATCATTTAGAGCTTTTTAATGACATATATTTTTATATATTAATTTTATTTGTAAAAAAAAAAAATTAAGTTAAGGGCATCTATATAAATAATGTAATACAACTTAAAATATATATAACCCAATCAAACAAGATTTCTACAACTTTAACCAAATACATTAGACAAGCTTAGGTTCTTGTAATCTCACATTCTTGAAGGTAGTCCAATTACCTATGCTAATTTCACATCCCGTAAACAAAACTGACCCGTTAAGGTAATTAGGTCAATGATGTAATATGGTAATTATTTATCTACAATGACCGTACATAAGCTATTTTTGTTTTTTGAAAATAAAGAAGCTAATTCATTAATTATAGGTTGAATCGTTTACAATAAAGATCGATGGAATAGTCAAACATTCTTTACAGTCAAACATAGAAACAACTTCCTTAGTAATGCTACAGAAAACTTGATTCACAGAGTGTTTCACAAATTTGAAGCTGGATTCTTTGGAGGAACTTAAAGCTTCTTTAATGATTTAGTCCAAAGTACCCAAGGCTGACACTGGTTGAATAGTCTTGCACACCACCTTAGTATCCATTTTCATTCTTCTATCCATTGACAATATCTCCATCGGGCTGAACTGCATATCATAGTTCAGAGGAGTCTCTTTTTCATTGTCATGTTTGTCACCCAGGATGAGATTCACATATGCCATGACCAGTTTTATCGTTTCATGCTTTATGAAAAAAAAAAAAAAAAAACCTCGCCAAGTAAACAAGAGGAAGAAACTCGTTAAAACAACGAGAGGAAAAATACAGAAACTGCAAACAAAATTAAACCAGTAAAACAAAGCAAAGTGAAAAAAGTGCGAAATAAGGGATCGGAGTAACGACTAGTAGTTGTAGAGATGGAGGGGTGGGGCAAGGCGTAATCGGTGGCGAAGGTGGAGAATGGAAGAGAAGACGATGAAGGCAGAAAAGACAATGAAGGCGGGCGCTGTCTGTGGTGAAGATGGCGGCATGGGAAGACGCGATCGGACGCTGCCTTCGATCACTACTGGAAATTATGGAATTTCCGACCACCTGAAAGTGATCTTAAATCAAGTTGAAAGTCTTGTTCCGACCACTTTTGGTATCCGGAAAAACCTTTGTTGCTATTTCCGACCACTTTTTGAATTTTTTGGTATCAATTTAATTTAAGATCATTTTCAGATGGTCGGAAATTTCATAATTTCCAGTAGTGGATCCGCTTGCTTCACGGAGGCAGTGGGCGTGTAGAAATTTTGTACATAAACTATTTAAGCATGATTCTCTCATTGTTCCAGACTTCCAGTTACAGTTCATACTACACTAATAAGAGATTAAGTGGTAGACAAAATTATATGTATTATGTATGTGTAATGTGGTTAATTATTGTATTTATGACTGCACATATATGGCCTAAAACAGCATAAATAATTAAATATAGGTATTGTGTTGACTTTATGCATGTTTGAAACAGAAGAGGGCCTGGGCAATATTATCCCCACAAGGCCACAACCTTCAATTATAGCTAGCAGTGACACTAAAGTAAGCAAACACTCTTTCTTTTATAGTACATATATATGATATATGGTAGCAGATCGGGCACATGCATGCATGGGTGAAGTCACTAAGGGCTAAGGCCAGGGAACTGATTGGAACTTAGATATTTGATATAAGTTATGTCGCACAAGTCGTTAAATAATTTGTAGATTAGTTGTATTTTGTTAATTAGCTAGATTCTTTAATTATTAAAATTATTTATTAGTTAAAATTGGGTGACAAGGGAAAGCCCACAGTCACCATTTGAAAGTGTGCACGGAGTAAACTCCGCTCTGTGTAATACTCAGTAAGTGCGACATATTCAACTAATTAAGATGGTTGGCAAGATTATTTAGTTAATATTACGTAGTAAGGTGCATGTCGACCTTAATTACCACTTCAATTCCAAGAAACCCAAGTATAAAAATTCTTTACACAAAACATATAAAACTTCGTTCTTGTCTATTTCCTGTAAAATATGTTGTTTGTTACTTTTTTTTTAGTGACGATAAAAATCTATAATTCCTAGTTCCCTACTTAAAAGTGTGTATTAAGTAAATCATACTTTTATATTAATAGCCTTTAAAACCTACAGAAAAAATAATTGTATTAATTAGAAAAGCCTATAGTTTTATGTGTATAGTATTGTAACTACAATTCCTGCAAAGAATTCATTGTATAGATGAGGATGCATGCATTGAGGAGACTGTCGGTCAGTTTGGGTAAACTTTTAAAAAAATATATGTACAATTATTATTTATTATTTTGCAGTTATATTGTTTTCCAACTTTGTAGTTAATTTAAAGTTGAGTAACTATAATGTATGTGGATGGCTATTAACCTATGAACATTCGATTTATTCAAAATAAATATTTTTAAAATTGAAAGGTGAATAATCATATTATTTTAAGTAAATAATGAAATATAATCATTATTTTTTATACACATTTCATGTCAAATATATGCATCAACAACTGAATATGATTTGAGTAAGGCTCGACTAAATTACTCTAATTTTATAAAATGTTAAAAACACCAATACAATATGATGAATAAATTTTTTAATCCTTTTTGTTTTGTTTTGTTTTGTTTTTAAATACTAAAAGCATAAATAATTCCAATGTAATTCTACACTTTCAAGGCCGCAATTAATAGAACCTTTCTTTCTATTTCTTTTCCCCCTTCTCTCTTTTTATTATTCTCATAATAATTCTTTTTTTGCCCCTTAAAGCTCCTTTTAATCTAGTATATAATTTTCCCTCTCACATTTGACATGTAATGCCCAAGGTATCTCGTTCTCGACTTGCCGACCACACGCAACATATATCCATGGACCCGACCACACACAGCATATATCCATGGACCCTGTGGCATGGGGCTTCCCCGTCGAGTTGGAGAGCTTGGATTCTCCGATCGACCCCATGGACGTAGCCGAGGGGGATGCACGTCCGACCTCCCCTCGAACTTTGGCGATCGACCTCTCGTCGAACGTGGACTTTGCAGCCGACCTTCCCCACTTTGCTTGCCCGGATGTCCCCTTGGAGCAGATTCATATTGATCCGGTTGGCATCGAGGGTCTTATTCAGCCGGGTGATGAGGAGGGGATGGCGGATGTCCATGAGACCTAGTAGCTTTGCTTCCTTTGGGTTATTTTGGAGTTGTGCGTGATGGATCTTTGCTATTGCTTATTGTATCGCACAAACTATTTTCTTTGCTCGTACGAACTGTCGTTGTTTTGTTGCGCGGGGTGCCTCTTTCTTTTGTTACACGAACTGTTGTCTTTGCAATGACATTGACTACTTACTTCGTTTATGCTTTTATTTACTCCTTGCTTCTTTTGATTGTTTCCTTTGTGTTTGGTGTCCACAAGGGCTGCACATGGGGTCGGTCGGCCGACCCCTTGGGTTTGGCTTCTCGCTGGGTTGGGTGTGTTGTCCATTGGACTTGGCCGCGAATGAGGTCTGACAACCGACCCCGTGGGCTCGGCACCTCGCGACGTTGGCGTAGCCCGACCTTGTGATAACCGTTGCTTTGGCCAGCCCCTTGTGGTTGCGTTGTGCTCGTTTGGCGATATGTGAGGTCGAACCTCGTATCGCCCCTAGGTCATTAGATTGCGTTACGCCCGTTCAGCGATAGGCGAGGTCGGGCCTCGTATCGCCCTTAGGACGTTTTAGCGATTCTTGGGTTGAAGTCTTTTGACTCGCACCCTGAATCCCTCCATTCGGTGATAGGCGAGGTTGGACCTCGTATCGCCCCTAGGGTATTAGATTGCGTTACACCCGTTCGGCGATAGGCAAGGTCGGGCTCGTACCGCCCTAAGGACGTTTTAGCGATTCTTGGGTTGGAGTCTTTTGACTCGCATCCCGAATCCTTCGGCGATAGGTGAGGTTGGACCTCATATCGCCCCTAGGTCTAAGGTGTTCAGGCTGGCTATCGTGGTTGCCCGCGGAAGCGGCTGATTAGCTGGATGCCGACCCCGGGGTGGCCGACTTTGAGGGGCCGACCCCTGGTGTCCGGCCATGGGTCGACTGTGTTCTCTCAACCACGGAGTCGGACTTGTCAGGTTTGTTGCCCCGTACTCTTTCTCGATTCGTCGTAAGACAATTGCACAACGAAATTTGTTATTTCATTACGAGCGAGAATTATTAAGGGGTCGGACCGCCTTACAAAGGTGCATCTATTGATAAACTTTGAGCAAGTGCTCCGAGTTCCATACTCTGTCTACCGCCTTGCCCTTTGGGGTTTTCAACTCGTAGCTGCCCGGGCGTATTATGGCCTCGATCACGTATGGCCCTTCCCACTCCTTGGCGAACTTGTCTCCGTCTTGAGGTCTGCTGGCTTCTCTCCTCCAGAGGACGTAGTTGCCAACTTGAAAGTAGCGAGGTCGGACTCTCTTGTCGAGGTACGCCTTTTCTTGCCGTTGGTAATTTTCTGCGCGAACCATGGCGTCATCCCTTCTGTCGTCAATGAGGTGGAGGTCAGTGGCGTGGTGTTCCTCATTGAGATCAGGGTCGTACTCCTCGACCCGGTGTGATGGGATCATGCTTCGGCGGGAGCTCGGGCTTCTCATTCTCTAGGTGGCCGAGCTCGGGCTCTTCATTCTCATGGCGGCCGAGCTCGTGCTCTCGGTGGCTGAAGTCCTTTTACTTGGACCCAAAAGCTCTTTCGTTCGGCGATAGACGAGGTTGGACCTCGTATCACCCCTAGGACAACCCTTGCAAGGTCGGATGGACCCTTGCAAGGTCTGGAGGATCCTTGTAAGGTCTGGAGGATACTTGCAAGGTCTAGACGACCCTTGCAAGGCCAGGAGGACCCTTGCAAGGTCTGAAGCACCCTTGCAAGGTCTGGAGGACCCTTGCCAGGTTTGACGGACCCTTGCAAGGTCTGAAGCACCCTTGCAAGGTCTGGAGGACCCTTGCCAGGTTTGACGGACTCTTGCAAGGTCTGAAGCACCCTTGCAAAGTCCTTGGTCTCTTGGTGGCCGAGCTCGGGGTCTTCATAGTCGTGGCGGCCGAGCTCGGGCTCATCATTCTCATGTTGGCCGAGCTTGGGCTCTCGGTGGCCGAGCTCGGCTCCTCGTAGTTGTGGTGGCCGAGCTCGGGCTCCTCATTCTCTTGGTGGCCGTGCTCGGGCTCCCCATTCTCATAGCGGCCGAGCTCGGGTTCCCCATTCTAATGGTGGTCGAGCTCTGGCTCCTCCATCTCATGGTGGTTGAGCTCGTGCTCTTGGTGCTCGAGCTCGGGCTTCGTTGTTGTGGCGGCCGAGCTCAAGCTCCTCCAAGTTCCTCAAGCTGAACTCAACAAGCCTTGAGCTTGGCTTCTCGGAGGACGGGAGAAGGATGAGCTCTCTGGTGTGAACTCGGAAATCATGAGTATGTACACCCGAGACAAGCCGAGTCTCTCAACCCGTGATCGACAAAAAGAGGGGTTTGATCAAGCTGAGGTCGGCCATGAACCAAAGTAGGGCTAGCTGGGGTCTCTCCCCCTTCACGGAATTGAGGTAGGCAACGTGGGGTCATACCGCACCATAAGAGGATTGGGGTCTCCTAAGATGTCTCGAGGTCGAGTGGAGGGGGTTGGACACCTCTTTAGAGCCCCTCCACGGAGTGGGTCAACAAGGCGAGGATTATGGCTTCAGGACCTCTGTGAAAGTGAAGAATCCGCGGGCTGCACGGTCGGCCCCGGCTGGCGGCGGTCTCACGCCGGCACCCTAGGGCCCAACCGCCCTAGCACGGATGTGGCGCAGGTCGGCCGAGTTCGTCCCTCCTCTTGCTGTTCGCGCCAGCCTCTGCTGGTCTTCGCGTCGTCTCTCCTTTCCAACAGTCGTGGCCAGTTGACTTCTCCGTCCGCCGGTGCCTCAGGTGCTCAGGGCACATGAGTGCTTGGGCCACCGCGTCCCTGCGGTGGTGGCGGGGCTGGAGGTGCCAGGGCACCCCATCGGAGCCCCCCCGAGACCCGGTTGAACGCGGTCGCTGCCTGTTCGAGTGCGGCCTCCTCGTCTTATGGGTTCGGGATCGGGAGCGCAACGGGTGGTGCCGACCCACCGTGGGGGCGACTGTTGTTGAGCCGACCCCGGGTGTTGCATGAATCATGTGAATTGTGGGTGTTCGACCCGGATTTTGCCATCGCTGTGGATGAATGATAATAGGGAGAGCGCTTAAGCTTGTACAGCCGCTCTCAACAAGAGCACCAATGATGGATTATATGAACAAGGGGGTCCGGATTATACTACCCGAATATATGATTGAATATAATAAATAAATAATAAAACGATAATGGGGGTAGAGACAATGTACGAATAAGCGTCACGGGGACGAATATCACATTAATCGAGTGTATAGTGCTATTACAGAGGTTCGGGATGTGTAATAACAAAACAATTATAGTAGAAAAGTAGTAGATGCCCCGATTATGACATCAAGGATGGATTTTATAGCCTATGCCACCATAACAACCCCGGAGAAACTTTTGGAGATCCCCCAACCGCATTGGGCCGCAACATTAGTCGCATGACTCGGGCAACGCGGGACCTCGTCCCCGGCCGAGCCCGGAGCTCAGCCGAGCCGACCCCGTGGTGGCCGAGCCTACGTGGGCTAACCCTAGGGTTCCGAGCCCATGTTGGCGGACCCCGGGGTAGCCGATCCCAAGGTGGTCGAGGACCCCAGGGTGGTAGTGGCCGAGGACCCCGGGGTGGTAGCCGAGGACCTCGTGGTAGTAGTCGGGGACCCTGTGGTAGTAGCCGATGACCCTCGTGGTAGTAGCCGAGGATCCCGTGGTAGTACAGAGGACCTCGTGATAGTAGTCGAGGATCCCATAGTAGTACCGAGGACCCCGTGATAGTTGCCGAGGACCCCGTGGTAGTAGCCGAGGACCCCGGGGAAGCAGACCCCTCCATGGTCCGTCCTGTAACACCCCCGATTTTCTTGCCATTTTAAACTTAAACATGCAAGATATTCTAACCACAAGCATAAGCAAAACACAGCGGAAGTCTATATATATAAAACTGGAAAACGGAGAGTGTTATGCCACGTCCACACTAAAGTGAACGCATAGGCAAGGACAACATCAACAACAAATTAAAAAGTCTAGCATAAGGGGCACACAGGCCCAAAACATAACTAAACAGTCTGGGAGACTAAAACTAGCCATCTCTATCGCGCTCGCCGACTACTCGGGACCTGAAAAGCACATAAATAAATGGGACGACGCTCAGTCAGCGAATGATGCTGGTAACCCATCAATACACGTTAAGTATCATACATAGATAGTATATACAAAATCATTTTCGAAACGGAATACTATATATATAAGTTCAAAGCCCAAGATAGAAGTCAACCACAAAGACTCTATATCACTCACAACAAGGATAAGGGGAAACACATCCCAAACACATCAAGAAGTGACAACGATCACACAAGAAAGGCTCAAGGTGTATTCTACCATCACTCAGTAGAACACCACCCGACATGCTCAACACAAGAGGATAAAGAGACACACATTGGCAACACATGCCTTCGTGACATCACTCGTAACGAATAGAGGAACACACATCGGCAACACATGCCTTCGTGACATCACACATCACGAATACAATAATCCTTCCTTATGGCTACCCCCAACCTTATAGCTAGTTCCAACCATTACCTCCAGGACCCCTGTACATCTAAGTCCAACCTTTCACCTCCGAAACCGTCGTTCCCCCACCAACAATGTCCACCAACAAAAGTACACGAGGGTACCAATCACACACAAGGCCACAGCCACCCAAGAATACGTGAACCTTACACACAGGTCACAAACTCCATAATCACGTCATGGCCACCACAAAGACCACTGCCGTACCTTGGTGACTAATGTCCCATTCCATTAATCGTGCAATCCAGGTACAGGCACACACACAACACCATCATAGGAATCAATCAACGGATCCACAACGAAGATATGAAACCATACTCAACAAGGGAAGGATCACAATCCGACAACAACGATGATCGATACAAGTCATCATCCACAACATGAAAAGACAAACCACACACGCTAGCATTTCAACACCGAACTAGCATGCTTATCAAACGGGTAAAAAAAACATAGTTCCGAAGAACACACAAGACTCATTATGGTTCAACGAATCACAAGGTTGAACACTTAGCACGATTCAAGACACCAAAACCTACATGGAACCTACCATATAGTTCTAGACTTACGAAACATCAAGAAGACACTCAAATAGTTCATCAAAAGAACATCGGGAAGTCAAAATATCAATTACCGAGTCAAAAGAATCACGGGGAACAAATCCCCGCACAAGTCCACATTGTACCCCGCGGGTGGGGCCACGGGTGGACCCCCACCCGTGGTTCTGCCCGCGGGAACCATGTTCCTCATCACTCGTACTCCGCGGGTGGGGCGGCGGGTGGACCCCTACCCGCCGTTCCACCCGCGGGTACAATACCCTGTACAAGATAATCCATTTGGGGATTTTCAACACCAAGCTCAAATTCAAGTCCAAAACATCCAAAATCTCACCAAATACAACAATATGACTTGAATCAAAGGAATAGCCAAGCAATGGCAT
The DNA here is from genome assembly GCF_001879475.1 of Ipomoea nil. Classification (NCBI taxonomy): domain Eukaryota; kingdom Viridiplantae; phylum Streptophyta; class Magnoliopsida; order Solanales; family Convolvulaceae; genus Ipomoea; species Ipomoea nil. The sequence goes on from NW_017619742.1 coordinate 3,475,766, forward strand.
ACAAGAACCCTAATAACAAGCTCTAGATATGCATTTTCACAAGACAATGCATCAACACTCACATTTCATAGCAAAAATCACATGTAGAATCCAAGAAATCATCATATAGGTAAGGAAAATAGATATTGTAAAGCATGGGTTACCTCTTGTAGTCTAAACCTTCACTTATAACACCTTTCAAAGCTTCGAACAAGGTTCACCTTCAACACCAACTTCAAGAACACACCAAAAGACCATAAAGATTTCATCTTTAGAAAAAGATACCTTAGAAAGCACTAAAAACACTAAAGGACCATATATCTTACCCTCCTAGATGCTCAAGAGTAGGAAAGGTGGAATCTTGGAGACAAACTTTGAAGATCTTGAAATGCCCAAACTTAGCTTGAAGGAAAAGCTAGCTAAATTCTAGAGAGAAGGAGGAGCTTTTGTTTAGAGTGTGTTATGAGAAGAATGAGAAATGACCCTAGGTTAACTTAGGATACAAACATGAGGTGTAAAGTCTTCTTTACCCTTACTAAAATGAAAAAGTGTAAGGAGACAAGGGAACTATTCACAAAGCATAGGGTACAACCCATAGACTTAACTTGACTAGTCAATTACTAGTCCTCGACTATTGAATTTTCAGGAATTTAAGGAATAAATTACCAATTAGATTAGGATTAATTACTTAATTAATCCCTAAATAGAATTTGGATTTACGGGGTGTCACACGTCCGACCGCGTGCGTAGTCAAGTCGAGTCCCGGGTCTGATTCGCATTATATTACGTCGCCCGGATTCGCTCCGTAATTATACCATCAAAAACAAAAATATATACCACCGATATCCTCTCCATGTTCGACCTATTTATTTATATTATTTAAGTTTTATACTTTTATATAAAGTGCAGATTGACATTAACACAAAATTTTATCTGTTAATTGGATTTGGTAACTAATTTTTTTTTGGGTGAGAAAAGAGGAGCTTAGGAGCCCCAGAGATTAAGAGAGACGTCCGGTTGTAACACTGTTGGCATCCCGAACAAGTAGAGAGCTCATATTGCCAGGGGGAGATGTATCAAGGTTGTCCCCCAGGAAGAACTATGTCCCCGATTGGCTAGGAAATCTGCGCACTAATTTTCTTCACGAAGGACATGTGGACGCTCACACTCATGAAATCAATGACTTGCAAAGATTTGGTAACTAATTACCTATCTATATTGTAATTTGGCTATTAAAGGTAATTAGGTCAATAAGGTAATACGGTCATTAATTGCTTACCTAGAATGATGATGACACTTAGTTTATGCATGGTCTTTCCAGTTCTTACTGTTCTTGTTATGGTTCAAACTACACCAAATACGAGATTAATTAAGCGGTAGATAAAATTATTTGTATTAATTAAGATGCATAATATGTGTAATGTGGCGATTGTATTTATGTCTTCAGATAAATGACCGAAAACAACATAATTATAGATTTATAGGTATCATGTTGACTTTATGCATGTCTGAAACAGAAGAGGATCCGGGCGATATTTTCCCCACAAGGCCACAATCTTCTTTCTAACTTTCGCCTCTATGACCAATTAAGCTGCTCATGCGGACACAAGGCCACAATTTTAATTATAGCTATTTTGCAGTGACATTAAGGGTGTGTTTAGAAACGTGAAAAATAACTTTTGAAAAATGAGTTGTTTTTCAGAAAATATTTTTCTTTCCCGTATTTGGTTGCATTTCAGAAAATTTTCTTAGGGATCGTTTGGTTCGCGAAAATATTTGTGAGAAATGAAATTGAAATTTCATGGAAAAGCAGTTATTGGTAAGATGAATTCAAATGTTTGGTTGGTGGAAAAGAAGTTACTGAGAATATTGCTTTCATTGTTTGGTTGGATTTGTGATGGTAAGGAATAATGAAAATAAAGACCTATATATCCCTATACTACAACAACAACAACAACAACAATAATAATACTAATTTATAAATTAAAATATTATAATTTATAAAATACAGTATTATAATGACATGTTATTATATTATTGTTATAAATATTGGGTGTTAAATATGGTTTGGAATTTAGAAACGATTCATACAATTCATCACAACTGTCCAATAGATGTTTATCACAATTTTTCTAAAGCTGTAAACTGAAAAAAAAAAAAAAAAAAAAAAAAAAAAAACACAAACAAACAAACAAAACAAAATTAGAATACACATGATATTGATGTTACATAGTATTAGTTGCAAACTGCAAGTACCATAATATTACACCAAACAAGTTTCACAATATTACAAAATACACATGATATTCAAGTTAACAAGTCCATCCTTTCTAGTTTTCAAAAAAACAAGCTACCATCATATTTTTACATAGCCAACTTCATACTTAACAATAGGATACTTTCTAACTTGACAGGCTGACAGCAAAAACATTAGGATGGATTTCATTCTACTCACACAAACATGTTGAATATGTTACATGGAACCTTTTCACCCATTCAAGCCTTTGGTCCGATGCAAGACTAAAAAAACACAAGCATTTGATTTGGATATTCAAGAAGCTTGATCAAAGCCATAAACTTGTCATCATATGGCAGCCCCTCAATCTCACTCAACTTACCCTCTAATTGCTCAATCTTTTGTTGAAGAGTCAATTCAGTCCTAAGACTTTTACTTATTTTGTCTCCTACCAATTCTAACTTCTCGCTCAACATCATGGCAACACCAAGCAAAGAATCTGCAGTAATAGGTTCACATGTGATGGATAGTATACTATGCCTGGATCACATGGGATTGCCTAAGAAAGCAATTGGATCAAGGAAACCCAAGAAAGATACATGATACGGAGCAACCCAAGAGTTTGTCAAGGATTTGGCATGTATTCCCAATATAATTAAAATTGGACTCATTATTTCTACTATAATAGAATTAGGTCTTATTAGGTAACTAAGACTCCCAATATGAGTCAGTTATTCCTTGTAGGGATCTAGGCCAAAATATGTATAAATAGACTCCCAATACATGGGAGGAGAGGGCAACTTTTCCACAAATTATGTTGTGCAACCGTGTGCACCATGCATGGTGCACATGGTTGCAAAACGACACCATTTTACTATGATGGAATAACGGTGTCATTAGTGGCACCGTTTAACTCCACCAATCAATTTTTTAATTTTTTATTTTACAAAAACTCTAATCGATGTGTAATTATGAGTATATAATTATGCAAGTCTGAATATATAGTTATGAAGTTATGGATATATAGTTATGAAGTTATGGATGTGTACTTATGCAATTATGGATATAGTTCTCTGTGAACAAGCACTTTGAGAATTCTGAATATGGAGTTATGTAATTATGAATGTCTAGTTGTGAAATTATGAATATATGAATATGAAATTATGAATGTGTATTTATTATTTCTGAATGTACTGTTGTCAAATTATGAATATATAGTTATGTAATTCTGGATATATAGTTATGAAATTATGGATATATCCTACTGTTTGAATACGAAAGGAAACCGCCTAACGCCGTTAACGACAATCCGAACGAGATTTTTTTAAAATGAAACGACGTCGTTTTGCAATCGTGTGCACCATGCATGGTGCACACGGTTGCACACCATAACGATTGCAACTTTTCAGGATACACGAGCAATATTCATTAATATAAAGTTCTTATATTTTCTCCATATATTTCTTCTATATTCTTGTTATTCTAACGGTAGTGTTGGCCTGCCGTTGACCGCCCAAAAGTCATAAAACCAACAACTTGTGTCAATGCTTTTCCTCTTCCTCTTTGTTGACCTCATTTCTCTAGCAGATGATGTTTGAGCCGGGGTAAAGGAGAAATCATTGTCTTGCAAATCAATTGGATTGTCATCTTCACTACCTTCCATTGTTCCACTAATGCCTTCAGATGTTGTCTCAACAGCTTCAGCATTAGCCATTTCATAAATTAAACTATATATGCACCAATTTGTGAATCTTTTTCCATAGCACGATCTTTTCCATAAATATCAATAAACTCATTATAAAAAGGAAAGCTTTTCCTTCTACACTGGATAACTTCTTTATGACTCTACAAAAAAAAAAAAAATACAATAACAAGCAGCGAATTGAAAGTAAAAACTAGAAAAAAAATATAGAAAATTTGGACATACACTTAAATAAGCATCTCAAACATCATATTCAGCATTTTCCTTTAGTTATCTCATCCAAATCCACTATTATTATTTTTGAACAAATCACAGACAATGCTCCATTCTTTCTTCAAAGTTTTTAGGGAAAATGTACAAATAGGCCATTGAACTATTTGGGGAATAACAATTAAGCCACTGAACTCAAATAAGCTCCAAATTCATTCATGAACCTTGAAAAGAAGATCAATTAGCATTTTTAGTATGTTAATAATAGGTTTACACTGATTAGCAATAAATAGTCAGTAATATAAATACACATGGCATCCTAATCAGCGCAAACCTGTTGTTAACATGCTAAAAATGCTAATTGTTTTTTTTTTTTTTTTCGAGTTCGTGGATGAATTTGGAGCTTATTTAAATTTGGTGGCTTAATTGTTATCCCCTAAATATTTTAGTGGTATATTTGTACATTTTCCCAAGTTTTTATTCTGGACTCAATGTGTGGTTTAGCTTTTATATTTGAGTTAGGTAATTTAGTTGCAAGCATTTTCTCTAACTCACCCAAATAGCCAGCTTTAAATCCAGTATCAGACTTTTTGTTCCCATATTATGCAAATCAACCACGCAAGAAACTAACATAGCATCATCTTTGAAATATATATAAGCATAGCACACAGTGATGTTAAAACTGACGCTGTGACACATACGATTTATAACGCAATTCGGGCAAACAACCCTAATCTGCGAGGCACTTCTCAAGTTGAGAATTTGCCTAAATCCACTAAAAGCTTAATATTTAAAGTACACTGTTTGGGGAAACGGAGATTACACAATATAACGATCTTTCCTATCGGACTATTGTGACCTAAACACATGTACTACTTTTCAAGGGGACTTGGGTATCTCTTCTCAATGACTCTCGTGTCTCACAATTAGATCTTGAAAGCTTGATTATGCATTGAAAGACATCCCCTATTTATAGTGCCCATGCCTAGTAGTTTACAGTTAATCCTAACTAAACTAGGACTAGATATGTTTTAATAACTTAGTTCCTAGTGGAAATAGATTTAATGACTACTGCCTTATTAGGATTAGTATTCCTTTAAGGAACTGGATTCCCTTTTTGCACATAATTTGACAAATCATCATCTTGAGTCAACACTCCCCCCCCCCCCCCCCCCCCTTTGTCAATTTTTTTGCAAAAACCTTGGTCTTCATTTAGAGACTTAATTTCTGAAGTGTCTCCCCCTTAATTGATCCCCTGTTATTGATTCCCTGTTATTCTGTTTTGATAGATATCTTGAATACTGAGAATCTTTTGTTGATAATAAGGGAGTGCTGTTTTGCTTTCTTCAAAGATTGTTCAAAAACACACATAGTAGTGAGTGATAGACATCATGGATACACCATAGTTATAACTGTGATTTTCAAAAACAGAATAAACACATCTCCATACTACTCCCCCTTTTTTGCTAAAAACTTTCATGAGGATGTTGAAACTGAGGTTTCAACACCTTCTTCCTGGTCATCATCTTCCTTTTCAGAGCTGTCTGCTTGGCCTTCTTCCTGTGATTCTTCTTCTTCTTCATTTGTTGTTTCAAGAGTTTTTATCCATTGTATGATTTCAGCTTTCTCTTCTCTGATTTTCATTTGTCTTCTCAGGATTTGTTTTTCAGAGAGTTCCAATTCCTCCAATCTTTTCTTGAAGTATTTTGTTACGATTTTCTGATCAGTTGGATTCTTTATTGGTGATGATGATTTGAGATCATTCTAGTGACCCCCTTTTCTTAGCTTGTTGGTTGTGTTGATGGTGTTGATATGTACTTTTGGTCCATGTGTCTTGAGTCCTTGTTTGGCTAGGAGTGAGTAGATCAAACTTGGGAAGATTAGGCAGGTTTTTGACATACTGTCCTAAGCTAGATTGGTGACTTGTGAATGAATATAGGCTCCAAGGTTAACTTTGATCCCTTTTCCTATTTTGTATAGCAGTTCTGCCAGGCTTCTTTTGACTGTTATTTCATGTAGTGATGGCATCCAATTCACAAGAGCAATCTTTTGCAATATGGCATATTTACTTGTCAGTGAAGCTGCTTTAATCTTGTTTTTCTCAAAGATCACATTTCCTGCTATAATTTCTAGGGCTATTTGCTCACTTTCTGGCTGAATTCCTTGATCTTCATTTGATGATCCTAGGTATTCATTGATGAGTTCTGGATTGAAGTCATTGAATTTACCTCTTACATACACTTTTCCATACATTGAACTGCTGGGTGTGTTTGTTTCTTTGGTGAGGTTGCAGTAGAACTCTTTGATGACATTTTCTTCATAGGGTTCAATATTTGTCACTGATCCTAATAGTTGATTTTTGGTTAGAACATCTGAAATCTGTTCATAGCTGTTTAAGTTGTCCAGAACAAGAAGCTTTTGGTTTATGATCTTCATCCTTAGAAATTTTTTCCACATTTTTTGGAGTTTTCCTTTTTCAGAAACTTTTGGCTATATGGTTTTGGTAGTTTTGACAGGTCACTTTCTTCAACCACTTTCTATTTTCCTTTTTCATTGGCAGATGGTTTAACCACTTTCTCTGCCACTTTTTGTTTTCCCTCCCTTTTAACAGCTAATTGTTGTTTCTTTTTGGATCGAGTTCTTATATTTCCACAGCTATAGTCTTCACTTACTTCATCCGCAACCCAATTTTGTTCTTCCTCTGCATTTTTTTCTTTTGGTTTCTTAGATTTTGGTGGTCTAGGTGGAATATTGGGTTGTCGTTGAGGAAGACCTGCCCGAATTGGGAAATCATTTGGCCTTTTGGCCCTTGGATCAGCCCCTTCATAAGGGTTGTGAACAAAGAAAATTGAATTATATTTAGAAATTCAAAATTCTAGAGTTACATTGAATATCAAATGCGGTGTGGGTACAAGATCTCTGGATGTCCTCTGATTCTTCAATTAATGTCTTGAACACTCCACCATTTTCAATTAATGTCTTGAACACTCCACCATTGAAGGGCCTCCGGGTTTCAAGTGGCTTGATCTTCAAAGAAAGGCTTGAATATATAGCTTGTTCTTCTTGAAGGGCCTCCGGATTCAAATGGCTTGATCTTCAATGGAGGTTTGGTTCAATAGGCATAGGCATGATCATTAAGGAGGAGGGACTTCTACTTTCAGTATCACATTTTTATGTGATCCTGAATAATATTTTTCTAGATGTTTACATCACTTTTCCTAGGATGTGTGTGATTACATAGAAATGAAAGACTCTATTTATAGTTGTAGGATAGAGAGTTTTGATAAGCTCAAACTCTTTTGATATTATCTAATTAACAAATTAGATAATATCAATATTATCCAAAATATATTCAAATATATTCAAATATTCTAATATTGATAAATAATCAATATTTATCAAAATTTAAGTGTCTACAAGGGTCTTTTCTTTTCCTTTTTCTATGGTTTTTGTCGACCCGAGAAATTGAAATGGGGGTTTCGTTGGTTGTGAGGTGTTCTTCATTGAGAGGGTTGGAATGGTGATTATCCTCTTGATTTTGAGGTTCTTCGGGTTCCTCTGTTTCTAACTCTCTCTAGTTTATCTCTTCTTCGGAGCTAACATATGAGGATAGATCGGGTTCCCAGCCTCGATTTATGGCAAATCGTAGTTGTACCACTAGATCATTTGGGTCAACGATTTTGTTGTCCCCTAAATCAGCCGTGATGGGCATGTAATCGGGCATTTCTACATGGTTTAATAGAGGAAGATTCAGATTACCTGGTGGAGTATCGTCATTTTCTTGAGGCTCGCCAAAGGGAACTCTGGAGATTGGGACTGGGTCCATAATGATGGTGTTGAGGCTTTCTTCTTCGACGCACAGTGGGTTCGAGGATTCTCCGGTGCCGGTGTACTGTGGTGAGCTGCCGGTGACCCCTCTTCGAGGTATCTTCCCCATCCTCTGATTTCTAGTTCTCACCATTGTCGATTTCGTGGAGTCTGAGAGTGGATTGTGAGTGGATGGCCTTGGGTAGACGACGAACCTTTTTTTTAATTTGATGCATCTTGGATATGGATTCGGGTTTGGGCTTTGATTAATGAGATATGGGCTCTCTTGTTTATTATTTTAGCTTTGTAGAGTCGGCCCATGTGTTTTTTTTTTTTTTTTTTGATTTCTTTACAAAATACACAGGTCTATTTCGGCCCTTAATTTTGCAAACCTGTTTCCGTCAAGGGCTTTTGTTAAAATGTCTGCTAGCTGTTTTTCTGTATTAATGTGTGTGTGATTGAAGATTTCATCTTCTACTAGTTCTCTTATGAAGTGATGCCTAATGTCAATGTGTTTTGTTCTTGAATGTTGTACTGAATTTTTTGAAATATCTATTGTGTTTTTGTTATCGCAGTGGATTGTCATAGTTGATTGATGTATTCCATAGTCTTCTAGCATTTGTTTCATCCAGAGTAGTTGTGTGCAACAACTTCCTGCTGCGATATATTCAGTCTCAGCTGTTGATAAGGATATAGAACTTTGTTTCTTGCTGATCCATGATACTAGATTCTTTCCTAGGAAAAAACATCCTCCTGAGGTGTTTTTCCTGTCATCTATGTTTCCTGCCCAATCAGCATCACAATAGGTTGACAAGTGATGATTGGTATCGAAGGAATACCATATTCCTAAGTCGGTAGTTCCTTTGACATATTTAATGATTCTTTTTACTGCTTTTAAATGTTGCTCAGTAAGGTTGGCTTGATATCTAGCACATATTCCTACTCCAAAACTTAGATCTGGCCTACTTGTAGTTAAATATAGTAGGCCTCCTATCATGCTTCGATATAGAGTTTGCTCAACCTGTTTTCCTTCTGAATCTTTTGATATCATTTCTATTGTTGGAACAGGTGTTCTGACAACTTTGCTTTCATCTAGTCCGAATATTTTAACTAGGTTTTTAGCATATTTGCTTTGTGATATAAAGATCTCATTGTCTTGTTGTTTGATTTATAGGCCTAGGAAGTAGTTTAGTTCACCTACCATGCTCATCTCAAATTCTCCTTCCATGTTACTGATGAACTGGTTTTTGTGGCATTCGAGTGTTGATCGAAAACATAGATTTGGGCAATGACAATGTCTTGTCCACAATGTTTAACAAACAGAGTTTCCTCAGTGATGTTAAAACTAACGTTGTGACACAGACGATTTATAACGCAGTTCGGGAAAACAACCCTAATCTGCGAGGCACTTCTCAAGTTGAGAATTTGCCTAAATACACTAAAAGCTTAATATTTAAAGTACACTGTTTAGGAAACGACGAAGATTACACAATATAACGATCTTTCCTATCGAACTATTGTGACCTAAACACATGTACTACTTTTCAAGGAGATTTGGGTATCTCTTCTCAATGACTCTCGTGTCTCACAATTAGATCTTGAAAGCTTGATTATGCATTGAAAGACATCCCCTATTTATATTGCCCATGCCTAGTAGTTTACAGTTAATCCTAATTAAACTAGGACTAGATATGTTTTAATAACTTAGTTCCTAGCGGAAGTAGATTTAATGACTACTGCCTTATTAGGATTAGTATTCCTTTATGGAACTGGATTCCCTTTTTGCACATAATTTGACAAATCATCATCTTGAGTCAACAATCTTCATGAGTCCACCTCTTAACTTGTTCTTTACTTTTGAGCTTTTCATGTCAACAGTTGCCATAATTATGTGCTAAACTTGAAAGTTAATATAAATGTCATGGATTTAAACAAACATACCAATTCGAACAAATATACCAATTTAAACAAACATAACAATTTAAAATACTTGTCAAAAGCAAATGTCATGGAGTAGTTCAAGTTATTGACATACATAGAGTTTTACATAAAACAAAATTGGGAAAACAAACTCATAAAAAATGTTAAAAACACGAATAATTAGAATCCTAAGATTATCTAGAAGCTTTCCATTGGTTGAACACTTGGTTTGCTATTTCCATTCGCCAATTTGTCCAAGCATCGGATGGATCAACTGTATTTATTGAATTCGTTTCACCTTCAATAGGATCAAACTCATCAAGTTCATTTTCCATATGATCAAATTGCATCACTTGTCTAATAAAATTGTGGAGCAAACAACATAGTATAATAATGCGATTGTATGTCTTTATAGGGTAATATGATGGGCTCCTAAGAATACTCCATCTAATTTTTAATAACTCAAAACACCTCTAAATCACATTACGGGTAGCTGCATATTTCACATTAAAAATTTTTGCGGACTTGTACGATGATAACCTTGACGTCATTCATTCAAATGATACATTTGTCCCCTAAAAGGTGTTAGAAAGCCCTGCCAATTTGTATAACTAGCATCCTATATAAAAAATATATACTACATAAGTGACATAATTAATTGACAATATCTATTTAATAATAAACTTAATCCTATGCAAAGTTTACGATGTGGCACTTTCAATGCATGCATCCTACTAATTGCATCATGAAGAAGTGGAAGAACTCCACCATCAGCCACTAATCCTTCCGAACCACTTAGAACATATACAAATTGCATATCAGGAGTGCACACACCTAAAACATTTGTTGCAATGTTTCTCATACAGTTACAAGTTCGATATCTAAGCTTATCAGAACTTGGTACATTAACCTTAATAAAGGTCTCATCTAAAGCATGTAAACAATTCTACATAAAATATGAACCTTAGTTAAACACACACACCCCCCCCCCCCCCCCAAATATATATAATACTTCAATTCAACAAAATTTAAGATGATTAATGTATCTTAAACCTCTTCCATTATTCTCAAAAAAAAAAAAAAAAAACCTCTTCCATTGATTGTTGGTACAATTTGTTGGAACGGGTTCAGGTGTTCTAAACAAATGACCTTGCAAATGCATTATGACATTCAAGACTTTATGATACGTTTGACTGATACTCTCACTTGACCTTCTAAAATTGTATTGAATGACTCAATTTTTAACATGATGAGCAAGAATATGTAAGAAGATTGCTACTTGTTCATCAATAGCCATGTTCCTTGTTGATTTTAATCCTCTTAAACTCTCTAACATTTCACATAGTCTGGAAAAAGCTTGCGAATTCATCTTAAGTAGTGAAATGCATGACTCATTATTATTCGATATCCGCCAAACATACTATCGTTTGTAATAACTATATCAAGAGAATAGTGTCTAATGCTTGGCCTATAACTATTGAGAGATGTTGCTGATGCCATTAAAAGTACTAAAGCACTAATAGTAGTATACACCTCTAAAAAAATAGTCAAAGCAGCCACAATCATTTTTCTTCTTTCAACAATTCTACTTATACTTAAACGAGTCATGACTGCATTAATGGTTAGGAAGAAACATGAATGAATTGTTATTTTGTAATTGATATGATGATATTTTGCAATAAATTTGCAGGAAGTAAAAGAAGAAGAAGAAGAAGAAGAAGAAGAAGAAGAAGAAAAAAGTACGATGCTAGAAAAAAAAAAAAAAAAAAAAAAGTAACTGCTGCAAATGAACTTTGAGGAATGGAGTATGAGTGAAGTGTCCACTAATTAAATTAAATGAAAAATGGTCAAATTGGCCACTTAACTGCATATTAAATTGTAATTTGGTTATCGAACTCAAAATACAATTGAGTCCCTAAACAATGCAAACTCATGCAATTCAACTCAAAATGACATGTTGAGGTGGATTACCGAATTTAAAAATAATTTTAAATAAAATAATTATTTAAAACATAGATACTTCCAATTGAATTCTACACTTTGAAGGCCACAATTAAATAATTAATAGAACCTTCACTTCTTTTTCTTCCCCTTCTCTCTTTTTTTTTTTTTTTTTTTTTATTTTTTGGTTTCCTTAAAGATCCTTTTAATGTCGTATATAATTTTTCCTCTCAAATTAGACATGCCCAAGGTATCTCGTTCTCGGAATGCCGACCACACGCGGAGCAAAACAAATTGCTTTCATATATATTGTCCAAAGGCATCATTATTTGTGGTATCGATCCCTATGTTCTAATCACACCACATTTAATTTGTTCTCAATGCTTCAAAGATGAAAGATAAAAGGGAAAAATGGTGTGGGACCGTCTTACATTATCTTATATAACTCTTTATACATGTATGTTTGTATCACATATAATACATCGATCCCATAAATGAGGTGGCACCCGTATTATTATTATCCTATATAATTTTTAATTTACGAGAAAATATGCATTTGATATACGCTTTGGATAAAAACCGTCTTATAAGTTATGATCATAGCTAACAAAAGACTAAAAAAGACTAAAAGGAAATAATAAATAGTTGCTATGCATATCCTATATAACTTATTATACATACATATTTGTTTCTACCACAATCTACTAAATATTGATTTTTATTTCAAAACTGTAATTTTTAGTATGTTTCAAAATGTCGGTTGTATATATTCAAATAGAATTAATTTCACTTTTGGTCTCACGACTTTTGATGTTCTATCACTTTTGGTGCACAACTTTAAAATTTTTTAATTTTGGTGCCTAACTTTGTTATTTTTATCAGTTTTGGTCCTTTCGGCCAAATGACAGCGAAATGTTGCTAGATTTAATATTGTTAGGGGTAAAATCGTCATCCCAAGGAAACATTTTCAATATCTAACAAAATCACTGTAAAATCATATCTATAGGTGTTTAATGATGAGAATAATGGGGAAGACAGGCAGAAACCAGATAGATCTATGGGATTTATAGTTTCGACCATTGACAAACTCTTCTTTTCCTCTTAATATGATTTTTCTTTTGTTTAAATATTGAAGATCTTTCCATGGGATGACGATTTTGGCCCTAAAATATAAAATCTGGAAATATTTTACCGTCAATGGCTAGAAGGACCAAAACTGATAAAAATAACAAAGTTAGGCACCAAAATTGAAAAAATTTTAAGTTGTGCACCAAAAGTGATACGAACTCAAAAGTCGTGGGACCAAAAGTGAAATTAATTCTATTAAAATAAAAACAAATTTTCTTTTTGTTACAATTCTACACTGCTTTTCGATCTCACCTATCTTATTAATCAAAAGTGTACTTCTGTTACTTCAGTAGTGTACACGTGGTCCCGGCCTTTTAAATTTTCATTAAAAAAAAAAAAAAAAAACATGTATTTTTTTTCCATAAAATTTGTATTTGCAATAAATCAGATAATGAATTTAAGACCCCCCCCCCCCCAAAAAAAAAAAAAAAAGAAAAATAAGCAATATATATAATGCTTATCCTACCAGGACTATGTGGTCTAATGGTACTCGGATTGGACTTTCATTTGGAAGATTATGAGTTCGATACTACAATGTAATAGAGTCAGTAGCTTTCAAAAAAATATATATACATAATGCTTGTCTTACTCAAACTGGGTTCACACCATTAAATAAAATAAATTATTGGGGGCGTTTAGCTAGTTTAAACACTAGAATCAAATACCATGTGGCTTCTGGTCCACTGGTATTTGGTTGGCCCCTTATGTAGGATTAATTAGGTTCAAGCCTTTAGAGTAGGTGTAGATAGTATATGGGTATCCCTTTTTTTTTTTAATAAAAAAAATACTAGAATCAAATTTGAAATCAAATAATTATTAATTATAATACGTTTTAGTTAACAAATTTGTACCAAATGTATTTTGCCAGGTTATTCGTATATATAATTGCAAATTGTCATATCTTTTTTTTTTTTGAAGAAGCAAATTGACATATCTATTTTCATGTTACTTTTAATTTTTTTTTTCCCCGAAGCGTATTGCAGGTGTGCATGTTGTAAAATTGACATCATCAACCTTGTAGGGTTCAATTTAATTATTTGTTTAAATAAAGTTAAATGTTATTATATATATATATATATATATATATATATATAAAGTTAAATGTTATTATATTTTTAGTATTACATTATTATTACATTGTATTTTGTGAATGAATTGGAATTGTAAAAATATATAAAAAAAAAAAATATTACTCCGTAGTAAATTTTAAATAAATATGATAATAGGAAAACAACATATGTTTTTTAAAATGAGCTAATAATTTACAACCTAAGTACCTAACCTAGAAAGAAGCATGTGAAGAAAGACGCAATCCGTATTGAGTAGCTAAGGAGCAGAGGGGTCCCTTCCACGGAATCGAAACCATTCTTAGAGAATCAAATCAAAAAGATGTCGCACCTAACATGCATTATTGAAACATTTTCCTTTGCACATGAAGATATTATAAACACAATTAAGTTCATGCATTCATTAGCACATCATTACAAGTAGATGCTTGAGTTATTATCTTTTATTAAATATTCAACTATTATATGCAGTGTGATCACACTTTTGTTGCCATTTTAAATGGATGATCAAAAGCTCCGGTGGTGAGGACATTGATTCTTTAAATTTAAAAAAAAATTAAAAAAATATAAAACATATACTACTATACCTTATAAATAATTAAGTGTTTCAACAAATTTAAAAAAAAAAAAAAAAGTTACGAGTATGTCATAATGCAAACAATTCAACTACTATTATGGACTCATCAAAATTGAGACAACATACATATTATATATTATGATTTGGAGTTGCGATGAGTTCTCTCTCAAAAAGAAATTATTTTTTTAAGGAAAAACATATATTATTAAAAATAAATATTTAATGTATTAACTGAGTACGTATTTAGGAGAGTGATTGTGGCAGTCATCCTTTGTTGGAAAATATAAGCAATGTTAACGCAAGCTGGTAACTTTTGTGGAAAAGAGAATGAGTGAAAAGGAGTCTGTGTCGTGTTATACAACACTGCCTTAAAAGCGTTATTTGCCTGGTGACTATGCAATCAAGAATTTCGGCACTCTTTCTACAGGCTACACAGACTGACTACGCTTAACTGTCACCAACTATAGCGTAGGTAAACCTGACATTGCTCAAACGATGATACGAAGGAATATTGCTTTATATACAAATACACGCTTCACTCCTCATGCAAGTCCAAAACTAATTATGCATCACGCATTCTTAATGAATGAGATTCACTCATTTGAAATGAAAAATTAGCAGCTTCACATCATGTTAAAGCTTGGATAAAGAGTGATGTGTAATCAATAAAATAGGAAATAAAACTGATTTGGACCAACTCACAAGAATTTTCCAACAATCCCCCACAAATTATGAGGGTTGGCAAGAAGATTTAATTTGTCTAAGCAATTCACAAGAAATGATGATCCCCATATATTCAAAGTAGAAGGCTAGAGGATAATGTCTGAGCAATACAAACGAGCTGATCTTAATGTCAGTGTTTGAGAACTTGAACTGACACGTAGTGACACTGAATAATTTTCTCCCCGAGAGTGATATAACTCTTGAACTCATCGGTTAGATAAATTTTAAACTCTAATGCACAAATCAACTCTAAATTGCAAGTTCTATGAAAGTCAAACTCTTTGACTTCTTATGAGAAACCCTTAGTATTCAAGTCTGTTGTGTTTATGTCAATATAGACTTTCAATCGTGTCAAGTCTATCCCAATATAAACTTTTAACTCTTTCAAGTCTATCTCAATATAGACCACCTTTAAAGGTTACAGAGTAGTTAAAGACATAAATCTTGTGTAAGTCTTTTCATGATTTCATTTGACCACAAAAGTGGTGTCCGTCATCATGAATTCCTTACCTGTGAGATCATTAGGTCTACATCAAAATAGACTACCCAAATTGGGTATAAAATCATTAAGAACAATTTATGCTCAAGTGTTAAGCGATGAATTCATTAGGTCTATCTCAATAGGACCACCCGTCTCATACAGGGCCGGTCCTATCATTTTATAGGCCCAGGGCGTAGCAACAAAAATGGGCCCTATATTAAATTAATATATATTCTTATAACTAAAATTTAAATTAAATAAGAGAAAAAAATATTAATGTCAAATAACTTGAAATAAGATGACATGGACCGTTAAACGGATAGAGAAAGACTCGGACCACCTCGTGGTTTACACACAAAAAAATAACTTGAAATAAGATTCACAAGTTTTGAACAATTATGCATACACATGAAAATAATTCTAAATGCCTTCCTAAATCCAAAATAATCAATACCGGCATTAATGCTTTAATAAATAAAGAATTATAGTTTAAAAAATGAATAAATAATTTAAAATCAAATGAGCTCATAGAGTATCACATTATTATTATAATAAATAATAAAGTAATTTTTAATAAAAAATTATAAAACAAAACTTACAAAATAAGAGCATAGCATAAAATCTTAATTATTGGAAGTAATAAATCAAAAAACTCCAAACGTGATAAAATATATTCATAATAAAATATAAAACATAATTAATGGATAAAATAGTTCGAATAAAAAATACATAATAAATCACACATCTTCTATATTGATATACACATTTATAAATACTTTTTCTTTTAGTTAGATCAATTTTAATTTTTTTTTATATTAATTTGAATACGATGACGCACAATAGGACTTTTAAACTACATTTTTTTTTTTGAAACCAACACCGAACAGAACTTCATTGAAACAGTAAACCCGCAATACAAGTGGGTGGGATAACAGCCCACGACCTGGAGACAGGCGAAGAACCAGTTGCCCAAGCAAGAGCGTGAGCTACATGGTTCGTTGAACTACATTGATTAGATAATTCTTTAAAAAAACTATATTTTTAAATGTTTTTCATAACTAAATCAAAAAAAATATATTATATATACATAATTCATTATAAAGTTCATAAAATAACACATATTTTAAAAATAACTAGTAAATTACTCTAATAAAAATAGATTCAAAATTTGATATGATCACAAATCAATCTATATTATAAATTTCACTATAATTATAGAAAGGTACAAAAAATCACAAAATTACAAATTACAAATTAAATTAAAAATACAAATTAGAAATATAAATAGAGTTGGAAGGAATATATACATAACTCATTATAAAATTCACAAAATAACACATATTTTAAATATAAGTAGTAAATTACTACAATTTAAATAGATTCAAAATTTAATATGAATCACAAATCAATCTATATTTTAAATCTTACTATAATTATAGAAAGATAAAAAAAATTATAAAAAACAAACATATAAATAGAGTGTGGATGAAATATTTAATATGCAAGTACATGAAGGGATTTGACCCTTTAACCTTCAATACACTAGTCACAACTCCTACCATCTCATCTGTCTCACATTTTGATTAAAAATATGTTTAGAAAATTCTTATACAAATATCTGTAGTATATATAGGTAATAGCATAAGATGGTGGGCCCCTTCCAAGTGTGGGCTCTGGGCAAGGGCCCAGCCTGCCCTTGCCCAGGGCCGGGCCTGGTCTCATAGGGTTATGAATTCATTAAGAGCTGTAGCTCACCCTCACAAGTACACATATTATAGGAATGACCAATTAGTGTACTACTTTGTGACTCTTTCCATGGCTTTGTTAGACCACACAAGTGAGGATCCACCATGAATTCCCATCTCATCTTGGGTTATAAGTCATTCCATCAATAATTCAACGACTACCCTCATAATTAGTCTTCTCTATTAAAGTAAGTATTTTTTTTTTTTTGAAAACCTCTATTAAAGTAAGTTGATCATCTCGATCAAACTTACGTACACTTTGACGTGTACTTTATTTACTCAGAAGTAATTCCCTTGAGATTTTCATTCTTAACATGAAACATTCTCTCTAACCATTATTCTCGGTACCTAGATTGATCTTTGGGGGCCAACATTGGCTCCTTAGTAGACTGGGCTACGCAAACTTTATAGGAACTTTGCACTTGGTTGATACACACTCAATAATGGAATACATTTCAACCAAATTGGTTACCTCAAACCACTAAGGTTTCCATTTATATAGGAATCCTAGATAATATTCAAGACGACTCAATTAAGATTTTAAATCATATGTATAAATACTCATTGCTAGTAAGCAACAACGATAATGTTGTTTCCATGTTGCTTCAAGTTGAACAACTTAATCATAAATTTCACATAATTTCTTGGAAAAAATAAATCTCATATTCAAAGATTATATTCAAACTAGCATTTATTAGAGAATGATTTATCTACATAAATTTTAATAAGGTGAAATTCAACATGCATAACTTTAGCATTCACCTTTAGCATAACTCGTATAGTCATATATAGCATTGATGTAATGAAAATCAATAAAAATTTCATATTCATTCTCAAAAAGCAAATAACCCGCTGTTATTTATAACATGGTAATTTAAATTAATGCTATTATTAAATCACTTAAGCAATATCTATTTGCAAGTCTTAGAATTTTAACATCATGTGAAAGTCAAACTCATTTCAGGTGATGATAAGTGGCGCTTCAACTAACCTGCATGATCAACACCCTACTACTTCTTAGAAACTCCTATTATGAATGGTGAAACAGAAGTTTACTTAAAAAACATCTTCCTAGCCAGAGTATTCAACAACAATGACTCTTCCATGCTAGCTACCAATAAATTGCAATTAAAGCCTTTGATATATATATATATATATATATATATATATATATATATATATATATATATACATATATATATATATATATATATATATATATATATATATATATATATATATATATAGAGGAGTGATCACATATGGCATATTAGGTGTGGCAGTGTGGTCAAATAAGAGCTGTCTGATCATTTCAATCCAACGAACAAGATTATAATTTTATGGCGCGCCTATTTATCTATAGCGTAGCAAAGAGGGGTAGATCTGTCATTTCATTCTATTCAAACACTGTGTGAAGGTTCCTTCTACAAGTCATATCGATTCATAATCCCAAAGCACAAGAGAACCGCTCCACTTCTCTCACTCTCCCGGCGACGACGTACTCTCCTTACTCCACGAAAGACGACGAATAATGGTGAAAAAAGGCAAGGAACCGGCGCGCATGGGTATGAACTCACTGCATTCTGTAATATATACTCTAAATAGACCTTTTTGTGTGTTTTAATTGATGATCGGTGTATAGTAAATAGGTAATTAGAGTATTTTCAGTGCCCTACATGCTTCCACTCGTCCATATCGTTTTTGTTCTGTGCATTGTCAATGGCATCGTGTAATATATTTCAATAAATACTGGTGTAATGGTGTATTTTTTCATTGTGCTTGTGTGTTGACTGTAGTGTACATTTCAATACCTACTGGTGTATTCTGACATACCTCAGTTGAGTATTGTAACCAACATTGTTGTGTGTTTTTCTTTGATATTGGTGTATTTTTTCATTGTGCTTGTGTGTTGACTGTAGTGTACATTTCAATACCTACTGGTGTATTCTGACATACCTCAGTTGAGTATTGTAACCAACATTGTTGTGTGTTTTTCTTTGATATTGGTGTATTTTTTCATTGTGCTTGTGTGTTGACTGTAGTGTACATTTCAATACCTACTGGTGTATTCTGACCTACCTAAGTTGAGTATGGTAACCAACATTGTTGTGTGTTTTATTTTGATATTGGTGTATATTTCACTAAGTAATATTGTATTCTGGACTACATCACTTGAATATAATAAAAAACATTGTTGTGTGTTTTAGTTTTATATTGGTGTATTATTTCTTGTGTTTGTGTTGTTGATTGTAGTGTATATTTCAATAAGTAATAGTGTATTCTGGACTACATCACTTGAATAGAGTGAAAAACATTATTGTGTGTTTTAGTTTGATATTGGTGTATTTTTCAACATTGAGCTTATATCATGCAGACACCAAGAGGAAAACATTAGAACTAGAAGATCCCCCTGCAACAAAACAAATAAGGAGGCAACAAGCCCTTGACTTCCTTGATAGAATCGAGTCTGAGCTGCAAAATGAAGATTCCGAGCAACAAAATCAAGATGAGTCCAGCTCAAATGATGAGGAAGATGTACTGGATGTTGAAGACAAAGAAGCTGACCTGAAGATACGACCCCTTCCCACCCAATTAATGAACCCAATTGCAGACCTAACTGATCCCCAACGCAGAAGTGTAGAAGATATTGGACTAGGGAGACTTCTTGACCTGAATATAACCAATGTCCCAAGGAAGTTGGGGCTCTGGCTTGTTCAAAACTATGACGCTAGGAGCAACACGTTAAACCTGCCAACTGGTGAACGACTACCCATCATAGAACATGATGTTGCTGCCACAATGGGGCTGCCGATGGGAGGCATTGAAATTGTTAAAAGGGCATCCAAGGAAGTGTCTACACTATTGGCTGGCTGGAGAGCAATGTTTGGAAAGACTAACGGCCACATCACCCCCCATATTATGTCTGAGCATATGTTGACACTAAATGCTACTGATCCTTGGTTCAAAAGGCAGTTTGCACTGCTTGTAATGAGTGTATTGGTTGAGCCCCAAGTCAATGGTTATGTCAACCAAAGCTACATTGACAACTTCCAAAATGTTGACAACATCAAGAATCTAAATTGGTGAAGAATGCTCATCAATTCGCTCATCACCAGCAAGCAGTCATGGCTGGACAGTGTTGATGGGAGATACGGAGGACCAATTATTTTCCTGATGGTAAATATACTACCAGCAATATGCATCTAATTTATTACCCACCGATCAATTAATACTCTAAAATGCAAAATGCAGATATTCTATGTTAACCGTGTGGTGCTCTACCGGAGGACAGTCCCAAGAAGCTTCCCTGCCATGAAGAGCTGGACATTTAAGCTGCTCCGTCAACGAGAACAAGCAGAGATAAAATCTGGTGGCTTTGGATATGGCCGTCTTGAAGATGCCTTGCCATTGGACAGCACACCGTTCAAAGAAGGAAGTCCCCCCCCCCCCCCTCCCCCATTGATACAATCTGATGTTCGACCCCAACCACTGGCTATTGAAAGTAATGCACCACTTCCCACTGCGTTACAGGTAAAACAGACCACTTGAGTCACATTCATGGTGTACTCCCTTATATCTCTTTTACTGTTTTTAAACCTATTGACTGTTGTGCATCTTACAATGCGGTACCTTAATCAGTTTGTGTGAATAAGATAATGTACTCTAATGGTGTGCTTCTTAATAGTATTTAGTGCATATTTTGAAATACATTGGTGTGTTTTATTATATCCTTGATGTGCATATGCAGGAGTTTGTTGATGAGATTACTAGCAACACAAGGACAATTGCAACAAGTTTGCTGAGAATATCCAGACTGATTGAAAATGCACCTGCTGCTGTTTTGGAACATCATACATTCAAGCAAGTTTTTGAGTCTGCTAGACAAATGCTAGGATTCAAAGCACAGGAAGATGGACAAATGACATTTACCCAAAGCGAAGACGCCTACTGGAGTGACCCTGAGTTTCTGAAAGCAGTTGATGAGATTGTACGTGCGGTGAACAAAAGGAACTTCCTAAATGATATACCCTCTTTCAGCCTGGGATTGTCACAGGATGAACCAAACAAAAGCTGGGCAGATGTGAGTGAAATTGCACGTGACTACCAGGATGTTAACGAAGCTCATGAGCCTGCTGAAGTTCAGTTGGGTGTGGATGATGATCAAGCAGCAGACAGACACCAAGAATGCCCTGAGACAGCTCAACAAGAACCCCTCTCTGACCACCATAAACAGGCCTTGCATGATACTCACGCAGCTGACACTAATACTGAGGTAATAAACTATAATAAATCCAACATTAACACACTATAAAACCTGATGCTCTCACCTTTAAATATTACAGGTCACACCAAAATGCCAAGGGCAGCCAGCCCCTGCATCGAGTCCACCCCCCCCCCCCCACCCCAACCAGCAGACAAGGGAAAAGGTCCAGCTAGAGTGCACAGCCCAATTGCACGAAGACCGATCACATACGTGCTTGACATTGACACACCATTATCTGCAACAGAGGAAGCTATCAGGCAATGGGTGTTGAAAATCCTAATCCAAATCTGTAAGCACAACACATTCTAGAAACAATGGTGTGCTGTTTATATATATTTGGTGCATTATATAATGATGTTGGTGTATAAATATCCTATGCACATTGATGTGTTATTCTATGTGATATTAGTGTATATTATGTTAACTATTGGTGTGTTTATACTAAATGATTAGTGACTGATTGTGTTTTATACCTAACATATTTCTTTTGTTTTCAATAGGACCCAAGAACTGTTCAAGTATGAAGGAAGGGTAATCTATTGGGAAGATATGCTGTCAATGAGGTCAGATTCACAGATCCCATTCTCTATAATTGATGCTTGGGCAGCCATAATCAACATCCGTGAGTCAGAAAGAGGATGTACGAAGTTCATTGCTTCGTTGTGGACAACAGTGAGTTGAACATATAAACCTAGCTTCAACTTTAACCAGCTTACAGTTCTAACAAAAATACCCTTACAATTTGCAGTTGTACACCGTTGTGGACCCACAGGGAGATGAGGACGTTAGATTTGCAAGATTCAAATCAAAGTACCTTGAAGACAAACTCATCGCTGGCGACGTTAGGTGGAACAGCATTCTATACGTAAGATGTTAATATACATTTGATGCATCCTACTGTTTATCTATTTGTGGTGCATTACCAAGATTCGTACTAACCCCCGTAAAAAACATATCTTTTTTCTATAACAGTTTTTGTTTCCAATTGTATCATGCAACCACTACTACCTGCTTTCCATTTGCCCACTAATGGAAAGATTTGACATTAATGACAACTCTTCTGTCACTGTGAAGAAAGAAAACAAGTATGGGACTGTGCTTGCAAATATGGTAACGCACTAAACCCTGTCTGATTACATATAATTACTGCACAACTACAACAAAAAATGCTCAGATTGTATTACTTGATGCAGCAAAAATTCTTGTCAAGGTTCTTGTCTGACCTGAAATCCTCATACAAGGATGAGAAAGTGAACAAGGTGAAATCTAAGATAATGAAAATGCCTTGGAGAGATGCACACAACAAGGTAGATTGTGGGATCCTTCTCATGCGACATTTAGAGACTTTCCGAGGGCAGACATATGATCAGTGGCAGTGTGGACTTCAGAAGGACAACAAGGATCAGTTGAACAAGCTACGAGTTCGATACATGGTTGCCCTAACCATGTCAGACTTAAATGAACACAAACATAGAAACATTCAGCAGGCAGCAGAGTTCCGGCTTTGAGCATGACATTAATGTGGAAGAAAGACACTGTGAATATCTCTGACTTGACATGTTTTTTGTGGTTTTTGATGACCAGCAGTTAATTTTTGTGATGCCAGACATCTAATCTGACAACTACATGTGCTCTTTTTGCGCTATAACAATGCACCATATGCTATAGTAAAACGCACCATGATATATTCTAACATGCACAAATATTTCTGTGTTATAAAACGTCTGCATACCTGTAAAATACACCAACCACACAAGTAAACACACACCATTGATATTTATTAGAATCAATTTACATGATTCAGTATACACTATTCTGACTGTAATATACACTACATTCAAAACCATAATACATGGTTGAATATATATAAATATGCACCACTATATGACTGAAAATGCACCACTGTTTATTATAAAATGCACAATACCAACCACACTCCAAAAAATCTGATTCTGTGTTATGAATCATCTGCATACCTTTAAATACACCAATCACACATATAAAACACACCACAATCACACATGTAATTCAGAATACACTATAAAATACACCAAATTGTGTGTCAAAACGCACCGTTATGTATTGTAAAACGCACAATTCCACAATGTCTACAAAATCCGGATTCTTTGTGTTATAAAATGTCTACACAACTGTAAAAACATCAAATTCCACAATACAAACCAACTAAGAAAACAACACAAAACTCTAGCCATTTAATGGGCACGTCCTACTATTATGGCCATATTCATCACAAGTATGGCATTTCCTGGATTGCTTTACGCACTTATTCACAGCTTTCTCCCTTGCACTCTTCATCCGCTTCCCGCCGCCCTTGTTCTTAGCTTTAATTGGATCACGCACCTCCACTGTTGACCCCTGAGACACATCACCACAAAATAATTTAATCACACTTTCTTTGCTGCTACTAGCTACCCCATTGTTATCCTCACACCCATCTTTGATAAAAAAAAAAAAAAAAACTCCCTTTGCTCACAAATAACACGTCTTAGTTTTTCGAACCGTTCTACATTACCATCAGCCAATCCCACGCAAGCATAAATTTCAGACCACATTAGATTAGTAAGCACCCTAACATTGTCCACTTTAGCCGATTGGTCAACAACCGTATCATCAATATCAAATATTGGCTTCAAACTGGCACCTTTTGTCCACTGAGACACCAAATACATAGAAGGAATTCTCTCAAGTCCACGATCTTTAAACACAAAAAAAAATATGCATACACACCAACCACATCCGCTCAAACATCTTGCATGAACATATAGCACTACAGTCAGCCAACAAAAACTCCACAGACCATGCCTTCTTGTCACCATCTTTTATCCCATAGCACACCTTACCCTCGCACTCACACAAAGACACCACTCGACAAGAAAAACAACCTTCACAAATCTCTACTTGCACATCATAAAATACAGAAATGGTATAGACATCCATTGCATGTTTCTCCAGCGCCAATGGAGTCTTCAAAACAGGAAAGCATGATTCAGAGTCAGCAGTCAATTTTGCTTGGGCATGTCGTTGTGCACTAATAGCACTATCAAAATGCACCAAAAACCCAACCAAACTGGAATGACCATTGGAGAAACTGCCAAAAAAACTATTTTGAGACTCTGATCGAGATGTTGTCCTAACAAATCCCGACATAAACTCATCATGAAAGTATGGAGATGCCCAAAATGTACGAGACTCAAACAAGTAACGAAACCAATCATTATCACCCAAACCATATTCCTCTATAATACGATTCCATAAATCCTCAAAAGTTTTGGAATCTATAGATTTGTTCCAAACAATGCCATTCAACTTCCTCCTAAACACATCGTCCTTAGCTAAAACCGGTCCAACCTTCTCGCCAACCTTGCACATTATATGCCACATGCAGAATCTATGTTTTGATGTACCAAACACACGAGCAACTGCAATCTTGACAGCTGGATCTTGGTCAGTAACGACACAAATAGGTTCATGACGCATGGTTTTCTTAAATCTCTCCAAAAGCCAAACATATGAGTCAACGTCTTCCCTCGTAAGTAAACCAGCACCAAATGTGATGGATCTCTTATGGTTATCAATTCTAGTAAATGGGACAAACACCAAATTATACCTACATAATGCACAACCCAATAACTACTGAATATACTAAATATAACAAAACACACTATTTGAAATCAAAATATGCACCAATATATTATACAGAATACACAATAACTATAAATTACTAACCTGTTAGATCGGTATGTAGCATCGAATAAAACAACATCACCAAACAATGCAAAGTTCTTCCTTGATACTGCATCTGCCCAAAAAACCCTTGTAAGCTGATCAACGTCATATTCAAACTCGAAAGCCTCACACAATTCACGCCTTTTAAAAAGCGTATCTATGAATAGTTGAGCATCACCATTCAATATGTATGCCATCAAATCACGCTTGAAATTCTTAAAATCCACCCCAGTAGCCCCAACATTGGAATACTCACCAATAATCTCCTTAAACAGCTTATACGATCGAACATACCCAATATTTGCCCGAACACAACTTGCAATGAACATTTGATGGCCAGTATCAAGACTACGATTCACCTTTAAAAACTGCTTAGCAATAATTGAACACATCACATGAGTGTGTCATTCCTCCAAAAAATGCACAACAAACAGTCCATTAGACTTACGCTTAAACACCACTCTAGCCTTGCAGCCAACCCTATTTGTCACCCTCCGTCTCTTCACAACAATAGGCTTACCATCACCAACACACGTAGATTGAGTACTATAAATACTCTGTTTAAACCCCTCTCGGCTACAAAATACCTGTCTCTCCACAACAACACCATCCCTCCTCCTCCGAATTGTACCCTGTCTACAATCAAAACCAACATACCCAGCATACTGTTTATAAAAAACAATAGCACAATCCAATGAATCAAACGTTTGCCCCACCACATGCTTCAAATTATCAGTGCAAACTGGACGCCAATACTTAGTCAACCCAGGAGACGTTTCCAAAACAAATGCATTGTCTTCCGCCTCAACATCAGTCAAACAGTGTTCATTGGCACCCTAACCACTAGTCTCTACAGCAACATCAGTTGAATTCCCTTCATCACACTGACTCCCACTTCCTTCTACGCAACCATCAATATGACCACCATCAGTGGAATGCTCTGTATTGCATACACCACCACTGCCTTCTACACCGGCATCAATTGACGTATCTTTATCACAAACGAAGCCCACCGGGTCCATAATAATAGCTGCACACCATGTATATATAATAACACACTAAAATAACCAATGCATGACATTTGGTAACTACAAAACACATAAAATACTATACTACTTAATATGCACCACAATCATGCAACTTTCACACTATATTAACACAATAACACACAACATCGTAACAACAATAGTGACTTATCTCACCACCAGAAAAATATCAAACCAGATAAAAAAACGCTATACTACATTAATATGCACCACGATGATTCAAATTTCGCACTGTATTCACGCATTAACGCACAACGTCGTACAGCAACATCGACTTATCTCACCCCCAAGAACAATATCAATCCATATAAAACCGATGTAACACATCCATGACATAACAAACGCATATTATTATGATCAAAATAAAACTACAAACGTCAATACGTCAATACATACCATTCTCCATCGCACAAACTGCCCGGTATACTCAGATTTCCCTACCAACTGATCTCCAGCGACCTTCTCCGATTTGCGAACCGATCGCGATCTTGAACTTCCCGAAATTGCGATGTGATCGCTATCTTGATCTTCTCTTCACCAAGTTGCCGATTCTCTCCGAGTTTACATATATAGAACAGAACAGAATAGAAATTACCTTATATACATTCCCGTAACCATGTAAGTGAAATTACATAACTACCCCCACTTACCAAAACGCGAACAACTCTTCCTTATTTTAAAAAATACGCCTCTGCCGTTAGATTGCCTTGATCCAATGGTTCAAATATAACCACACTGCCACACCTAACTACACTGCCACATTTGAGCGTTATTATATATATATATATATATATATATATATATATATATATATATATATATATATATATATATATATATATATATATTATATATGTTTTTTTAGGATAAAAGGAATAACTTCATAAAACCAAAAGTGCAATGCATGTAGGAATAGTAAAAAGCCAAATATGTGAACTAGTATAAGAACGAGCAAATCTAGCTAACGCATAGGCAGCTCTATTCACTAATCTAGAAATAAACTGGAAAGACACTATCTCAAAGTGTCATTGTAAGTCGCGGCACTCGTTAATGACGCATCCTACAATCGTGAGATCCGACAATGAAGCCTTTAGCAAATTACATATAGTCTGACAATCTGAAAAAACCTTGATTTTCACAAAGCCTCTGTCCTTAGCCCACGATAGAGCCTCTTTAATCACCATTACTTCCACCGTGTGTGCATCGTTAAGACACCGAACTGGACCAGACTTCGCTGACAAATAAACTCCTCTTGCGTCCTTCATAACAACACCATAATATGCTTCATTAGTGTCCAAAAAAAACAGCAGCATCTACAAAAATTTTGATCATATCTTCTGGGAGATTCATATCATACAAATGAGGAGAGACCGTTCTTCCACTAAAGGCCACCACACCTAACTGCTACGAATCATTCGCCATTCTAAACACCTCCATTCTTACAGCCAATGGCTGCCAAGCCTTTTGTCTCCATACAATATCATTCCTCTCTCGCCATAAGCACCAACAAAGCGCCACACAATTCAAAATAGACACCTTACCAGCGTTTGCCAACCTCCTAGCTAGTCATGTAGTGAAGTCGTCGTCCAAGCTTGGGAGAGGACAACCAATGATATCTTGTCATAATGGAGCAACCTGCAGACAGCCACAAAGGATATGCCTTAGCGATTCTAGGTGTTGTCTATACAAAGAACAAGAAACATCCACCTCCATACCCTTTGCAGCCAAAGCCACCTTCATAGGAATAACGCCATGAAAACATGCCATAAGAAATTTTGAACAGTGGGGGAATTTTTAATTCCCAGATGTTGCGCCAAACAGCAGTGTTTGACTGATCATTATCATTCGACTCCGTAAGCAAACGCTAGCCATGCTTAATTGAATAAAGACCCCCTATGTCTCCCTTCCAGAGCCACTTATCATCAAACTGAGAAGCCACATGAATTCTAATAATAAGTTTCACATCTCTAGGCTCAAATATCTTATTGCATAATAAACACAGTATTCCAATCAAATATCTCATATATATGTTTATTATCATTAATTATACAAATAATTTTAGTACATGATTTAAATTTCTACAATCATGTGACAATAATATATATGCATCTCATATTCATTCAGTACAAAACTTGAGCAATATCTATATCAAAATTCATTTTAATCAATGTGATTTTAATTCATGCTTGCAATATATACAATATCTTCAAATAAATAACACATTGATATTTTGAAAGAAATTCGGAAAGATTTTGACATATTTTGCTCATTCACTTTTATTGACTATCAATCATAAATAAATTATTGTATAATTTAATAAACACATCATACACGGTTGGAAATCTTTGATTTTCCGACCACCTAAAAAAATGGTCGAAAAGGTGATATTTTTTCAATTTTTTGTTGAAGGGAAATAAGTCAAAATTTCCGACAACCTTTACTTAGTGGTTGGAAATACCAACTACAAAGTAAAGGAGGTCGAAAAAAAATTCAACATATTAAATTTTTTAACCTGAGTTGGGAATTTTCGCCAATCTTTGTAATAGCTGATTTTTCTGACCACTTTACAAAATTAGATGCTATTTCCGACCACCTTGTCAGTGGTCGGAATAGCGACAAAGGTTTTTATTCCGGATACCATAAGTAGTCGGAACAAGGACTTCTGACTTGATTTAAGATCAATTTTAGGTTGTCGGAAATTCCTTAATTTCCAGCAGTGATATCCGACTCTGACAATAAATTGATGATTATGTCCCAAGAGCTTATTGATTACCACCTCTAACCATATAACCCCACAATTCTCGTAGTGGTCAAGATATTTGATTTCATATCTATCAGATTGTGTATGTATGTTTTCATACCTGAACGTCTACTCCACCCAAGTAGATCCCTTTAATTGATGATTCTTGAGCTAAATTTTCATTTTTGTCATCCTCTGACCGTGATTCTCAAAAGCATGCAAGAGGAATTTCTCCATCCGGAAATTCATAACCCAGTATTTTCGCTTCTAAAAATAATGAAAACCAATTATAAATTGAATCGTTGATGATGTAAATTAAAGACACTCGAACACCTATAATGCATTCATAATTCATGTGCATTATTCATAATTCATGTGCATAAATATAACGCATATATATATATATATATATATATATATATATATATATATATATATATATATATATATATATATATATATATATATATATAGAGGCGGGTTCAGGTGCGGCAGTGTCTTACGGTGCGGCAACACCAATAGTTCAACAAATATGCACCATCAACGTTAGGAAAATACACCACACAAAATAGAGTAAACAGAGCCCTGCATCACCAAACACACACCACTAGGTGTGAGTAAAAACACCACACACTGTTCGAAAATACACCATTGGGGGTGGTGAGTTATATGGTGTATTTTTTTGAGTCTGTTGTGTATTTTGTGATGTTTTATTGTATTTCATTATGGTGTGTTTTTATTACACTGTTGGTGCATATTGTTAACACTGTTGGTGTATTCTGGAATTTCACCGCCCCGCCGCATATGAGCGCTCTTCTATATATATATATATATATATATATATATATATATATATATATATATATATATATATATATATATATATATATATATATATATATATAATAGGTGATACTCAGCTTTGCACATAAGTCGTAGAATTGTTTGGGAGGTGGTGAACACCAGCCTCGATGGTTCGACGTTGGCAACGATAGGTCTTGGAGCGCAAATGCACGTCCCCGAAATAAGAACGCATGTCATCCTCTTATTGTAAGGATATTCATTTTTACACTTATCAGTATGAAATTCGCATCTTAGCTTTGTGGAAAAATATAAGAAGTGCTATAAGAATAACACTTTTAACTATTGAAAAATATCATCAATGTCAATGGAGGCTGGCAACTTTTGTGGAAGAGAGAACAATTATGGATGAAAAGGAGTCTATGTCGTGTTATATAACATTGCCTTAATGGCACGTTTAGTTCGCAAAATAAGCCTGAAATAGAATAGCATTCTCAATAATAGGCATATTCCTTTGTTTGGTAAAACATTATATTCCCAGGAATAATGTTCCTGGCAGTGAACTATTCCCCTCGCAAGAGGAATAGCGATTCCTGGCTCCTCTTAGGTATTAGGCTATTCCGGAGAACCTAAGTTGTTATTTCCTATTTTACCCCTCCATTAAATCTAAAATTTGCATAACTTTCATGTTCAAACTCTTCCGCCTTCTCAAGATATTTATCATGGTGAATGTATATGGTGCTTAATTTTTTATATGATATTTTCTATTTAGTAGATTTTTTTTATAAATATCTAAATATATATATTCACACACACACACACACAATGTACATTATTCTAACACATAATGTACATTATTCTAACACATAATATTCATGACAATGTTTTGGACCGTGATCCACACAATAATTTGTCAAATCTGTCCTTTACATTAATAAAATGAATTATATTATCTAGTCAATATATTAAATATAATCCTTTTTATTGTGTGTTTAATAAGAGTGAATAACATTTTTATAAGGTAAATATTTACCATTATTTATAAATTGAAATGTCGAAAATAGAGAAAATTTTAATTTTGGTCCAATGACTATTGGAGTTGTGTTAATTGCAACACTTTGACTTTCAAAAATGTTAAGTTAGTACCTTGACTACGCAATTTCTATCAATTTTAGTCACGCCGGCCAAATTTTCGGCCAAATCTCACCGAAAAATTTTAATAGGTCAAATAATGAGAGTATTTTAGTCATTTTACTCGTCTTTTCTTCTCCGATGAGCTTCCCTCCATTTCCGACGACTTCTTCTCCGATTATTAAATACTCCACTTGTTAATGATTGACCCTAATGGCATAAATCATTGTTGTCGATAACGATGTCGTTTTCATAATTCTTTTCCATTATATGGATCTGAATCGGATCCGACCAACCCGTCTTCTGTTCTATGCCTTTGCCGCTCTCCAGTTCCAAATCATCCTTCACTTCCGTCACCTCCTTCTTGTAGATATACTTTATTGATGCCCAGATTCAAGATTGAAATGACCAGAAGGAATCCTTAGTAATAATCAAAGTGAGAATCATTAATATTATCCCTAATCCAGCTCTAGGCTCATCCGCGTCTGGTGATCTTATCCACAATCATCACTAACGAGCTGTTCAAGAAGGTCTCCATCAGAGAGAAGAGAAGAGCGGAGTGTAAATCAGATGGCAAATCTTAAAGCAAACAGGGAAAGAGGAAAGTGCGACAACATTCGAACGCAGGAATAGTCATCATTTGTTTTTCATCGTCTTCGTACTAAAAAGCTCATCGGAGAAGAAATTGTCGCCAGAAATGGGGAGAACCTCATCGGAGAAAAAAAAAAAGATGAATAAAATGACTAAAATACTCTCGTTATTTGACCTATTAAAGTTTTCCGGTGAGATTTGGCCGGTAATTTGGCCGGCGTGACCAAAATTGATAGGAATTACATAGTCAAGGTACTAAAATTAATATTTTTGAAAGTCAAGTGTTGCAATTAACACAACTCTAATAGTCATTGTACCAAAATTGAAATTTTATTGTCGAAAATACATTAACAGAAGAAATCAGATATATATTTTTATAACGAGAAAAATTGTATTATCTGAAAATGTGTACTAGATAAATTTTATTTTCTAATTCGCATATCATCCAATTTTAGCTTATTTGATCACTATTAGTTGTTTAACTTAGTTAAACAATTAATATGAGTGTTTAATTAATTAGTTGTTTTGTATCAATGTATTGCTCCAAAATGTTAAAATTCAAAAAACTACTCAAAGTAGGCTATGTTTGGCAAACCTAGCTGAAAAGGTAGCTATAAGCTAAAAGCTGAAAACTAAAAAGCTGATTATGCTTTAAAATGTTTGGTAAAATTAGCTTTTTGATAAACTGATAAATATAAAAAGACTAAAAAGGATATCTTCATAAAATTTAAATAGTTTTAAATTTAAAATAATAAAGATTAATGTTGCAAAAATCGCGCCTAGTGTCGATTCGCCGATTAATCGGCGCTATGCGCCCGCCTAGACGCCCTAGGCGGTCCCCAGACGCCTAGAAGGCGCCTAGCGATTTTTTCAACATTGATAAAGATAAAAATGGAAAGAAGTTAGGAAGCTACTGCATATTATTTTAAGCTACTAGCTTATTTTAGTAACATTACCAAACAAAGCTTATAGTTTATTAGTAGTTTAAAATAAGTTATAAGCTCTTAAATAAGCTCTCAGTACCGTAGCTTTTTTAATCATCTTTAAAAGAAAGTCATTTTGCATGTAATACTATCAACCAGTCAAACACACTTGTTAGTGTTTTAATTGCTCAAAAAACCCCAACGTATAATTGGCAATATTATTATGGCAAACTAAGATAGGGTTAGATTGGTGTCGTTTTGTTCTACAGAGGATTGATTGATCAGAAACAGCAATAGAAGGACTGACACTAAAGATCTGTTTTAAAAAGATGTTTCCGTTTTACAGAACGGGGTTTAAGAAGTCAGTTTTGGAAAGAAGATCAAGCGTATCTGTCTTGGAAAGGTATGGACCGGATCTTTAAGATTACATTCTTCTTATATCGTCCTACCATCTACAATCAGAGATATCTATGAAGAGTGTTCTTATTATGGAACTATAAGTACTCTTATTCGATCAAGAATTAGGGTTACGTTGTTGAGAAGAAAGAAACACTCCTACATATACTAAGAAATCACATCTTTGATTATCATGACTCTTCTCAAGACAATTAGTTCTTGTTGATTATGATGAAGAACTTGAGAAGAGATATCGTTGCTTAAACGATAAGGACGCTAAGATCACACAATTGTGGGAACAACATTAGACTGTGTCATTGAAGTGGACTGCATCAGAGTTAACTCTCCAAGTGAAGGGATTTCATTGTAGGATCTCTACATGAATCCACTAAATCAATGTAGACTGGGTACGTACCTTGTGTGGGGCACTTGGGTGAGATTATTGTTCTCTACCTTTGTACATTGGATTATTTGTTAGTGGATTGGATGCCTATGTGATCGTCCCCCAGATGTAGATACACACTGTATCGAACTGTGTAAACATCTTGTGTGTTGTTCTTTTTGCTGTCTGCCTTAGTTTACTCTTTCCGCAAGCTAATTAGTGGTTCATCTATCTGACTGATATCATCGCTGAATCTGTCAGACAAATTCGTCAGTCGTTTAATTAATATCTTTAAATTGAGAAAATGCAAAATTATAGTGGTATCAGAGCCTTTAAGCCTAGATAGTGACTTGATCCGTACGGGAAGTTTTTGCTTTTACATTGCGCTCTTTTTATTGGAAGTGTCTCTAGTTGTCGGTTGGCAGTCTGTCTGCTTGTGTGTTTTTGGCTGGTTGTTTTTATTCAGGATGGATGCAAGCATGAAACCACCAGAATTGGATGGTCACAACTATTCATTCCGGAAGGCTCGTATGGAGATCTATCTCCATGCACAAGGTATTAGGGTTTATCGTACTGTTCTCTCTGGATGGAGCTATCCAACTATTCAAAACCCTGATGGAATTACTGCGCCAAAACCTATTGAGACTTGGACGGAAAATGAGATGACGGCCTCTGACCTGAACAATAACGCATTGAACTCTATTGTAGGATCTCTGCATGAATCTGTGTTTACCTTAGTCACTGGGGTAAAGGAAGCAAAACGAGTATGGGAAATTCTTGAAACCAGGTTTGAGGGTACAAGTGATGTGAAGCAATCAAAACTTCAAATGGTACTGTCTGAGTTTGAAGCCCTTAGAATGAGCGAAGAGGAAACAATCTCAGTCTTTCACAGTCGTTTTCAGAATCTGATGAACAGAGCCTCTATACTCGGCGAACCATTCAATGATGAAAGAGTAGTCAAAAAAATCCTTCGATCTTTGCCAAAATGCTTCCGAATGAAAGTAACCGCAATTCAGGAACACATAGGCTGGGAAAAGAAGAGTGTGGGAGGACTTATGGGAAGCTTACACACATATGAACTTGAAGTGCTGGCTGATGATGACCTTGCTGTCAACAGAAAATGCAAGTCAGTGGCTTTTGTTGCTGAAGCTGATCGAGAATCAGACACAGATGACATCGATGATGAAGCCTTGGCCCTACTAACCAAGAACTTTAAGAAGATCTTGAAAGGCTTTAACAGAAGGAGTCAAGGACAACCTAACAAGACACAATACAAAGGTAGTAACTCCTCATATCATAAAACAGACACACCCTCTTTCACACAGAACAATCAGTCTCAAACTGGCCGACCAAGATAACCCAGAAGCAGTTCGACTGACACAGGTAGGACTCTCAACCGATCAGTGCAGTGTCGAGAGTGTGAAGGATTTGGACACATACAGGCTGAATGTGCAACTTATCTCAAAAGAAAAAAGGCTATGTCTGTGGCTACTCTAAGTGATGATGAGGAAGAAGCATCTAATGGTCAGTCAGATGACAACGTGGGAAACTTTGTGGCTTTCTTTTCAGCTACAGAAAACCATTCCGAAGGAAATGAATCTGATGAAGACTCGTATATTTCGACAGATGATTTTGAAGAGAGGCATACCCAACTTTAGATGGAATTTGCTAAACTTGTTGCAAGCTGGGAACAATTGGTGAAAGTTAATAAAAATCTGAATGAAGAACTAAAGTAACTGGATGATCTTCTGAAGAAACTGAACACAGAACTTGTTGCAAAAGAAGATCTTATAACTCAGATAAGATCTCGAGAAGGAAAACTGATAAAAGAGTTGGAGGATCTGAAGAAGAACATACAGATGATGGACACCACATCAACTCTAAACAAAATTCTGGATTCTGGACGAAATCCAAATGACAGAAAGGGTCTTGGTTATAAACGAGGGGAATCTTCGAAAACTATTCCTATGTTTGTCAAAGAGGGTACGTCAACTGATATACCAGTTCGCAGGTATGAAATAGGACAGTCATCCCGGTCAGTCCAAATAAAGGAAAAAGGGAAGACACATGCAGAAACTGATTTTGGCAGAGTGGCGTTTCAATCTTAGTACTCAAAGTTCAAAGCTAAATTTGCTAGAATCAGACATTATACACCCATCTGTCACTACTGTCAAACAAAAGGTCACACACGACCTGAGTGTTATTTCTTTTACAGAGATCAAAGGAAGCAGAAATATCAGAACAAGCCTATTACACCGTTCACAAGACAAGTTTGGGTCAGGAAGTCAGAAGTAATATGCTACCCCACTATAGTTCTGACTACCTCTACAACCGAAGCAAGATGGTATTTCGACAGTGGGTGCTCCAGACATATGACAGGAAATTTCAAGTGTCTTATGGCTGTTCAACCTAGCAGTGGATCAGTTACATATGGAGACGGACAAAAAGGGAAAATAGTCGGAAAAGGTACCCTAAACGTACCGGGCTTACCTCATCTAGAAGAAGTTCTTCTAGTCAGTGGTCTGAAATCAAATCTTATTAGCATCAGTCAGTTGTATGATCAAAACTGGAATGTGTGTTTCAATCGTAACTGTTGCAGAGTCAGGGATAAAGCAGATCAACTGGTAATGGAAGGAACACGATCCTCTGACAACTGTTATGTACTGACTAATGAAAATGTTTGTCGCCTATCAAAATCAGATGAATCAAAACTTTGGCATAGACGACTGGGTCACATAAACTACAGAGACATGGATAAAATGATCAAATTGGATGCTGTGCGAGGGATACCTAAGATCAGAATAGAACAAGAAAGGGTTTGTGGTGCATGTGCCATTGGGAAACAAATAAGAACTCCTCACAAAGCAGTAAAAGTTATTACTACCGAGAGATGCCTAGAACTGGTTCATATAGACCTTATGGGACCAACGCAAACTGAAAGCATTGGTGGAAAGAAATACATATTTGTGTGTGTAGATGACTTCTCTCGGTTCAGCTGGGTATATTTCCTAAGAGAAAAACCTGAAGCCTTCAATGCTTTTAGAACCTTGTGCATAAGAGTTCAAAAAGAGAAGAACGAGCCTATAATAAAAATTCAAAGACTAAGAAGTGATCATGGTAAAGAGTTTGAAAACTCTTTATATTCAGATTTCTGCTCCGAGAATGGTATAGCCCATGAATTCTCAGCTCCCAGAACAGCTCAACAGAATGGTGTGGTGGAAAGAAAGAATCGAACCTTGCAGGAAATTGCTAGAGTTATGCTACATGCATCTCATCTACCACAACGTTTCTGGGCTGAAGCAGTACACACTGCATGTCATACAGTAAATAGAGTCTACCTGAGATCAGGTACGTCCAAAACGCCATATGAGATCTGGAAGGAAAAGAAGCTGAACTTGAAGTATTTTCATGTGTTTGGGACAAAGTGTTATGTGCTGATCAATAGGGAACAAAGGGGGAAGTTTGAACCTAAGAGTGATGAGGGCATCTTCCTGGGGTACTCCTCAAACAGTCGAGCCTATCGAGTCTACAACAAAAGAACTCAATCTATAATGGAATCAGTAAATGTTGTTATAGATGACTATCCTGACGAATCTGTAGAAGCATCAGTAACTGAACCAGAGACAGAACCTCCTCCTAGTGAGTTAGACACAGCTGAGGACAACAGATCCAAAACTCAAGATTCATCAGATGAAGATCAAGAAAGTTCTTAACAGGAAACGTCCCTCATCCATAATGTAGGTAAGAACAAGCCCACCAGAACTCAGAAAAATCATCCTTCAGACAACATTATTGGTGATCCAACAGATGGGATGAATACCAGAAGCCGGATGAGAAACAATCTGATAGAAATATCCAGATCAGCCTGCTATACCTCAAAAATAGAACCAAAAAGTGTAAAAGAAGATTTACAGGATGATCTGTGGATAAAGGCTATGCAAGAGGAGCTGCACCAATTTGACCGAAATCATGTCTGGGATCTGGTTCGAAGACATGATCATGTCAACATAATCGGAACA
Source organism: Ipomoea nil (assembly GCF_001879475.1). Classification (NCBI taxonomy): domain Eukaryota; kingdom Viridiplantae; phylum Streptophyta; class Magnoliopsida; order Solanales; family Convolvulaceae; genus Ipomoea; species Ipomoea nil. Next base: position 3,513,322 of record NW_017619742.1, read on the forward strand.
AAGTGGATCTTCAAAAATAAAACTGATGAAACTGGAAATATTGAAAGGAACAAAGCTCGGTTAGTTGCTCAAGGATACACTCAGATAGAGGGAATTGACTATCATGAAACGTTTGCTCTTGTGGCAAGGTTAGAGTCGATCAGAATTTTGTTGGCAGTCGCATGCATACTGGGATTCACACTGTTTCAGATGGATGTTAAGACAGCGTTTTTGAATGGGTACCTGCATGAAGATATCTATGTGGCTCAACCGAAAGGATTTGAAGATCCAGACCATCCATCTCATGTCTACAAGCTCAGAAAAGCCCTCTATGGTCTCAAACAAGCTCCAATGGCATGGTACGAATGACTGACACAGTATCTGCTACATCATGGGTATAAGCGAGGAAGTGTTAACAAAACCCTGTTCGTAAAAATTACTGGAAGTCATGTTACCATTGCTCATATTTATGTGGATGACATTGTCTTTGGCTCTACTTTACAAAAGTACACTGATGATCTAGTAAAGGTCATGAAAGAAGAATTTGAAATGTCCATGGTTGGCCAACTGACATACTTTCTAGGGCTGCAAGTGAAACAGAGTTCTGAAGGGTACTTTATCTCACAAGAAAAGTATGTTAAGAATTTGGTCAAGAAGTTTGATCTGGAATCATGTAAACCATCCAGGACACCTATTTCTACCTCCACAAAAGTATCCAAAGACGACACTGGTGCATCAGTTGATAACACAGTATATCGGGGTCTGATAGGAAGTCTGCTTTACTTAACCGCTAGTCTACCAGATATTATGTTCAGTGTTGGAATCTGTGCAAGATATCAATCTGATCCGAAAGAGTCTCACCTGATAGCTGCTAAACGGATTCTGAAGTATATAAAAGGAACAATTCAATATGGACTATGGTACTCCAAGGACAGTGAACTTAGCCTGGTTGCATACTGTGATGCTGATTGGGCAGGAAATATTGATGACAGAAAGAGTACTTCGGGTGGGTGCTTCTTTGTTGGTAAGAACTTGGTATCGTGGCTGAGCAAGAAACAGAATTCCATTTCCTTAAGTACTACAGAGGCAAAATATATAGCCGCTGGCGGTTGTTGCACTCAGTTGGTTTGGATGAAACAAATGCTTCTAGACTATGGGCTTACTCAAAGGATTATGACACTCTACTGTGATAATGTCAGTGCAATCCATATCTCGAAGAATCCAGTTCAACATTCTAGAACAAAGCATATTGATATAAGGCATCACTATATCATAGACTTGGTAGAGTCCAAGGAGATAGAGTTGGAATACATTCAAACTGATAAGCAATTGGCTGACATTCTGACTAAGCCCTTGGATGCAAATCGATTTGAGATTCTCAGATCCGCTCTGGGAATCTGCAGGATTGACTAATAAGGCAGTAAGTTACACAGAAGGAGAGTACATGGTGTTATTTTAAGCCGCATTAAATAGGGTTCTTCTCCCTTGGGATTATATATGATTATCGGGTCAAACTTGAAAGGAAGAAGAGTTCAAAAATATCTCTGCTCACTGATTATTTTCTCTCTACCTAGGGTTTACCTTCTTGCATACCCAAATTGCATATCAATGGCGGACGCTGTACGGAATATCATCATCAAGCTTGGGAGAAAGGTCCATTCACCAGAAACAGCCACTAAGCATGTAAAAACGCTGCTCCAGTTAGCTATGAAGAAGAAATTGAAGCTTGACTCTGATCTACGTGATGAAATCATGGTCACTGTGCTCTCGGATTATCCGGAGTTCTATGCAGATTGGTCCGAGGATGACACCAGTGAGCTTTTGATGCTGGCCTCCGAGGCGAGTGATGAGGTTAGCCCTGCATTTATCCCAGAGCCTGCAGATGGTAATCGTGTTGGGGCATTCCTTCAGTATTTTGCTCAACGGGCTCTTGAATCCGAAGAGATCTCACGTCGTCGAGCAGCAGCTCAACCCCGCTACCTACAAGCTGTCCAGGACGAAGCCACACGCCGGATTGAGTTTCTTCGTAACAGTTTCTGATGAGAAAGATAAATCTTCTGATTTGGCCAACAATCCTAGTTTGGTTGTTTACTCTGCTGAAAAAGTTGCTCTGCCCTCTTCTGAATTTGCTGTGTCCCCAAGAGAAATCTATCCGTCTGAGAATCCCTCCAGCTTGCCCACTGAAATTGAGGCTGCCGGTATCTCAAATCCCCATGCATCTGATCAAATAGATGGGGTGCCAGTCTACACTTCTTCATCATTGGCTGAGAGCCTTGAACATGTCCGGCACTTTGCAGGTTTACCCACTGCCTCTATTCCAGAACCGTGTCGTGTGATTCATCCTTCTGAGTCCTCGAGTGAAGATGAAAAGATTCTTGCTGAAGTCTATGGCTCACAAGCCCATTTGTCTAAACCCCCTTCGGTTGAGGCTACTGCGCATCCTGATTCAACCACCTTCAAGATTCGAGAAGTTACCAGTCTTCTTGGTAGTTCTTCTGCCCAAGTTTCTGAGACAAGTCACTCGGTGTCTCCAAGCCCTTCTGCTCATTCCCCATCCAAAGAGACGAGAAAATCCAAAGGAAAGAGTATCCCTGTGAAAGTGGTAGTGGAATCCGGTGATGACAATCTTGATGTGGCTCAACCTGAGAAGAGGAGAAAGTCTGGTGAGTCAGTCAAAACTGAAGCTAATCCTCCTGTTCAACAAGTGTTCAAAACCCTGTGGTCATCCGTCAAGCAAAAAGGTCCTGCTGTGGTTCCCACATCTTCTACACGGAAGGGGAAACCAATTACTCGCTCCAGAGGACGGAGTATTACGCCTGAGGTTCAACCTACTGCTGAGAATCCTGACACATCTATCTATAGACCTCAGTTTGTCTCCTCTACTGCCCAAGGAAAATGGTCCACAATGATCCGGAGAGATCTTATTGTTCAGCGGTCTATTGATGAACACCAGTTGAACTCTGTTTGCGACATCTTGCCCTTGCTGAGTGAAGTGGGCCTGTTGAAGACTGTCTCCTCCATTTGTCCTTTTTCGAAGCTTCTGACTTATGAGTTCTACTGTAATCTTAATGAGGAGATTGACAATTTAACCGGGTCACGACCAATGCAAATCTTCATTCGCGGAAAATGGTATGTCTTCGGCCCTGACATGATAAATGAGTATTATGGTTTGAAAGGTGTGCACGAAGAAGAAATCACGGACTGGGATTTGGTGGCAAAGACCCTCACATGTGGACAAACTGATACATGGCCTACGGGTGAAAAAGATTATCTGCCTAGCTCACAACTCACCTCCAAATATGTCATCTTGCACCGTCTTGCTCTTCACAACTGGCTTCCATCAGCTCACTTTCGGATTGGGACAAAGATTTCTATTGATCTGGGTCCTGGATCTATTATCATATCCTCACTTTGATCCATCCTCGAGAGCAGAAGGTACGGTTGCCATTCCCTAATCTGATTTTTGGAATTCTAACAGCGCAGGGCCTTGAGCCAACGCCTAGTGAGGTGATCAGTCCGACCCTTCTTTATACTATTGATCCTCGTCTTTTGACTGGAGGCCACATCCGAAATGTTACGTCGGTGATTGCTCCTTCCACTTCTGATGCTGATACAGTGGCTGATGATTCGCCACATGCGAAAGATATCCAACTCTCTCTTCGTCTAAAGGCCCGGGTATCTGAACTTGAGACTGTTCATGGAATCATTGCGAAGCATCTGATAGGGGCCCGTACTGAATTGGCTACCGTTCTTCTCCGCTTGAGATTAACTGAATCTGCTGCTGCTGATGCTGCTAAGTCTGACAGTGAGAACCCCTCCAATGCTTGACCGTGCTTTGACTATCATTGGCAAAAAGGGGAAGTGTGGAACTCAGGGGGAGTATTTTGATGTTTTTGTACCTTCTAGCCCTGTCTGGGCGACTGATTGTGATGGCACCACCTTATGAAGAATGTTGTTTTGTTCCAGCATATCTTGTATGCTGTGTTTTTGTTATGCTTTGTAATCAGATATTTGGTTTTCTATGCAATTACTATCTTAGTCCTATCTAGTTTGTGTTTTATAAATAGTCGAGTTGTTTTGCCAAATAATAGCCAAAGGGGGAGTTTGTTAGTGTTTTAATTGCTCAAAAGCCCCCAAACATATAATTGGATTATTATGGCAAACTAAGATAGGGTTAGATTGGTGTCGTTTTGTTCTACAGAGGACTGATTGATCAGAAACAGCAACAGAAGGACTGACACTGAAGATCTGTTTTAAGAAGATGTTTCCGTTTTACAGAACGCGGTTTAAGAAGTCAGTTTTGGAAAGAAGATCAAGCGTATCTGTCTTGGAAAGGTATGGACCGGATCTTTAAGATTACACTCTTCTTATATCGTCCTACCATCTACAATCAGAGATATCTATAGAGAGTGTTCTTATTATGGAACTATAAGTACTCTTATTCGATCAAGAATTAGGGTTACGCTGTTGAGAAGAAAGAAACACTTCGACATATACTAAGAGATCACATCTTTGATTATCATGACTCTTCTCAAGACAATTAGTTCTTGTTGATTATGATGAAGAACTTGAGAAGAGATATCGTTGCTTAAACGAAAAGGACGCTAAGATCACACAGTTGTGGGAACAACATTAGACTGCGTCATTAAAGTGGACTGCATCAGAGTTAGCTCTCCAAGTGAAGGGATTTCATTGGACTTCTGTATGGACGGCTCTCCATCTTCAACAATCCACTAAATCAGTGTAGACTGGGTACGTACCTTGTGTGGGGTACTTGGGTGAGATTATTGTTCTCTACCTTTGTACATTGGATTATTTGTTAGTGGATTGGACGCATATGTGATCGTACCCCAGATGTAGATATACACTGTATCGAACTGGGTAAACATCTTGTGTGTTGTTCTTTTTGCTGTCTGCCTTAGTTTACTCTTTCCGCAAGCTAATTAGTGGTTCATCTATCTGACTGATATCATCGCTGAATCTGTCAGACAAATTCGTCAGTCGTTTAATTAATATCGTTAAATTGAGAAAATGTAAAATTACACTAATCTAATCATCATAACAGCTATTTACCAAACACCCCTTACGTAACATGTTTGATAAAGAAAAATACTATGTGTACCCTCATTTCTTACTCTCAACTTGTACTATCATTTCTTACTTCCAACCTGTACTCCCACACACAAAATATTGATGTATGTATTTGTATTAGGACCCACCTAATATAAATAGCGAGAAATTTACACTTTTGGTCCTATGACTATAGAGGAGGTGGTAATTTCAGTTCGTGACTTTTAAAACTAACAGATTTAGTCCTTTTGTACGCTTTTTTTTACACATTAAGTCCTTCCGGCCAAATCACCGGTGGATTTTGGCCGGAAAAACACAATCCCTTAATTTATTAAATATTTGGGGGTAAAATGGTCAATTCAGATTCTACTTTCTTCTTCCTTCTTCCTTCTCCTTCCTACTTCTTCGTTCTTCTTCTTCCAATGAAAGATGGATGGGTATCGATCGAGATCGAGATCCTATCCAATAGATAATACAATATTCATATTATTAATTTGTATTTGTTGATGATCTTCAACGAACGGAAAGCTGTTTAGTAATGACAGTCCACCAAGCTGGGACAGAGAAGACAAGACTTTGTTATTGCTTGGCTGAGAATTCAAACTTGTTGCCATGGCCACCTTCTTCTTCTTCTTGTGGGGCCGGCAAGTTAAGATCAAGGGAGAAAACGGCAGCTCTGGGATTATCTCCGACGCCGTCCGATTGCGGTGGCGGCTGTGTTGATAGGCGCCGCCGGCCTGTGCCTCCGCATGTGGCCGCCCAAGGCTTGCCTAGAAGAGAACTCCGCAGGGCAAATCGAGCACTCGTGAATCTTGGCCAGCTTGCTAGAACCGCCGTGTGCCGCTGAGAGCGGCGGGGGGCTTTGTTTCTTGACATCATCGTGATGATGGTGATCGTAATGGTCTTGATGGTGATGCTCATGATTATCCATATGCTCATCAACAAATACAAATTGATAATAAGAAGAACAACGAAGAAGTAGGAAGGAGAAGGAGAAGGAAAAAGAAAGTAGAATCTGAATTGACCATTTTACCCCCCAAATATTTAATAAATTAAGGGATTGTGTTTTTCCGGCCAAAATCCACCGGTGATTTGGCCGGAAGGACTTAATGTGTAAAAAAAAAAGCGTACTAAAAGGACTAAATCTGTTAGTTTTAAAAGTCACGAACTGAAATTACCACATCCTCTATAGTCATAGGACCAAAAGTGTAATTTTCTCTATAAATAGCTTATCAGAGAATGCGTCATATCAAGAAATAAAATTTAGGGAGTAAGATTTAGAAGTCTATTTAGTAGAACTCTTTTAAAAAATAGCATTGTAAGTGGAACATGACAGAGTAATTTAACTGTAACCAATACGATGTTAATTAAATTCAAATTCCAATGACATTTGCTTTGTACGGTGTGTAACCGCATTATCAGTTACCAATTACCACAGGATTCTCCTTCAGTTCACTATGACCCCACGACCTCAATATTTCCGTTAACGGACGTGCACGTTCAGCCGCAGTCGTTATGACACGCCGGTGACGGTTACGGACGTAACAGCATTAACGGTAGCAGAGTTTGTTTCTTCGTACCATCGTACCAGTACCAATGGGTCTTAATTGACGAAGGTACCCCTACTGACAACGGAAAAATAAAAGCAAATTACATTTTCAGTCCTTTTGCTAAATAGGGATTTTCATTATTTTTTTTATTTATACCACAGAGAAGCAAACAAAATTTCAAAATTTTAAGTTATTTGCATCCCAAAAAGAGTAAAAATTTTAGATCATTCGGAAACATATTGTGACTTGGTAGTAAGAAAATAATTATTTACAACCATCAAACATGTTGATTTGTTTTATGATATATATTTTTAAATAATATTATTCAAGTTACACCTCTCTTATTAATTTGTTGAATTTTAAGTAAATAATCACTTTTTGCAACAATCATTTGACATCTTTTATCGTAACATAAATACAAGTATTAAAAAACTATTAAAAGGGTGGGTTTTTTTTTTTAAGAAATGCATTTTTGTTTGAAATCCAATAAAAAAAAAAAAAAAAAAAACACAAGGGCATGAACAAAAACATCATCATATAATAGTAATAGTAAAATTTACAAGTAGAAAGGCAAAAGTGTGCAGTTGGTGTTGAGTCTTGAAATTATATTGACTCGATTTACATCATTATGGACCTCACGGATAGGTCAGTTAGTTCCTAAGTACGTAGAAGATTGCACTCAAAGACACATAATTGAATCATGACAACTGCAATCGAGAGTTTCACATTCTTATGTGGGAGGTTCCTTAACCTTCTAGGCATTGACACATGCTTGGTCTTCCTATATTATGGATCATTGAATCATCGTGATTTAATTTCTCCATAGTCTCTATAGGATTGTTATGCTGTGCATCCGTATGCACCATGCATGGTGCATCTGGATGCAAAAACGATGTCGTTTTGACGTCTAACTTAAAAAAAAAAAAAAAAAAAAAAAAAAAAAAAAAAAAAAAAAAAAAACAGAATTGCATAACTACACATCCATAATTTCATAACTATACATCCATAATTACATAACTACACATCCATAATTTCATAACTATAAATCCAGAATTGCATAACTACACATCCATAACTTCATAACTATACATCCATAATTGCATAATTACACATCCATAACTTCATAACTATAAATCCAGAATTGCATAACTACACATCCATAACTTCATAACTATAAATCCAGAATTGCATAACTACACATCCATAACTTCATAACTATAAATCCAGAATTGCATAACTACACATCCATAACTTCATAACTACACATCCAGAATTGCATAACTATACATCCAGAATTGCATAACTATACATCCAGAATTTCATAACTAAAAATCCAGAATGAATGAACTAAAAAATGAATAACATAATGTTGTTGCAGGAAATCGAAACTGATTTTTTTTTTAAGTAGGACGCGCGTTTTTGCAAAACGACGTCATTTTTGCATCCGTATGCATCATGCATAGTGCATATGGATGCACAACATAATTTGCCGTCTCTATACGATATGATCGGGCCCGTGACTATGAATTTCTCTTTTAGCACCCAAGTAAAAATTACAAGTAGAAAAATTAAAAGAATTAATTTCACTTTTGGTCCCACGACTTTTGAGTTCTTATCACTTTTGGTGCACAACTTTAAATTTTTTCAATTTTGGTGCCTAACTTTGTTATTTTTTTCAGTTTTGGTCCTTCCAGCCAAATTGACGGTAAAATATTTCTGAATTTTATATTTTAAGGGCAAAATCGTCATTCTATGAAAAGATCTTCAATATTTAAACAAAAGAAAAATCATATTAAGAGGAAAAGAAGAGTTTGCCAATGGTCGAAACTATAAATCCCATAGATCTGTCTGGTTTCTGCCCGTCTTCCCCATTATTCTCATCGATCAAACACCTATAGATATGATTTTACAGTGATTTTGTTTAGATATTGAAGATGTTTCCTTGGGATGACAATTTTACCCCTAAAATATAAAATCCAGCAACACTTCGCTGTCAATTTGGCCAAAAGGACCAAAATTGATAAAAATAACAAAGTTAGGCACCAAAATTAAAAAATTTTAAAGTTGTGCACCAAAAGTGATAGAACATTAAAAGTCGTGGGACCAAAAGTGAAATTAATTCAAAATTAAAATAAAATATTACACACCCATTATAGTTACGTTACGTGTAATTATTAAAGTAATTATTAGCATAATTAATAATTAAATTATGTGAAACTGTACCACATTTGATACATCATTATTGAAATTAGCATTGTCCCATTAAAATAGTACCGGAGTACTTGAATTCGTATGTATTAAGGAGAAGCTACTAAGCTAGAGAAGTTGATAATAGGAGCAAAGGTTAGATTAGACATCCTTAACATTTCTTAACTTCTTCTAATCCTTTTTTTTTGTCAAATTGTTTGTCTTTTTGTTCTGCTGTATTGCAGTTTACCAAAGAATAATTAATTAAGCATGTTCAAAAAACATAAAGGAGAATCGAAAATTAAAAAATAAATAAAATTAAATTAAGCATGAACTTTTTGGAACTTGAGCCTTTGCCAATATTGACTGAACACTGCGGTTTAAAAAATTCAAATTTGACTTCTGTCAAATCACTGCTCAGAGAGAACAATCACAGCTATGTATATTTTTCTACTAGAAAATAATTATGATTTGTATACTTATTAAGCTATCTACATCCATGCAATTACACCACTTGTAAATTTAATATGGTATTTTTTAAAAATTTCTTTTAATCCTATGTATTGCAAGTCTAACAACTGATTTCTTGTTTGCAAGTCTGACACAAGTCATGTACTTTTTTTTTTTTTTTGTATATTTTCAATATTATTTGTATTATTATTATTTGTATTATTATTATTATTATTATTATTATTATTATTATTATTGTTATTTTTATTTTAATAAAATATATTTTTTATAAAGTGAAGTGAAAGTGGGATCATTTCTAAAAAAGGAGAGAGAATTGCATGGATGGAGAATAATATGTAACTACATACACATAATATGTTAACTGCATATACATAAGTGTCTACATTTTTCTTTTTTTAAAAGAAAGATCAACTTTTATTAAAACAAATGAGCAATACAAGTAGGAATGAAAAATAACCAGCAAAAACCACATAATTCATTTACTAGCAAAAACCATAGGTCTCTAATCTAGCTAGGAGGTTTGGGTGATTCCCCCCTCCCTTTATTTGTGATTTTTTTTTTTTTCATTCCTTTTATTAAGGGAGTTTCTTTTTTATTTAAAAATAATAATTTTCTTAAAATACAGTGTAAAGGTATCACCTACTAAAAATAAATAATAATAATAATAATAATAATAATAATAATAATAATGATGATAATAATAATAATAATAATAATAATAATAAAATAAAATGAATAAATTTCACTTTTAGTTCTAGACTATTACAATATTGTCATGTTTAACCATATTTTTTTAATTTTGTCATATTGTATTCACAATTTTCATTTGCTTGTTACAATTAGTTTCCGTTTAAATTTTATTATCCCACTATTTAATAAAGATGATTAGCATATAATTCACTATTTTATTAAAAAAGAGTTTATAAAAGTTAAAGAAATTACATTTTTGGGGCAAGTGACTTGAGTATAATGACGAAATTACTTGTTAGTCATATTTATTAAACATTGGAATGATAAAAATTAAAATGGATGACTAATTGTGGCAAATAATGAAAGTTGAGGAAACAATGAGACAAAATTAAAAATGTAATACTATATGCGGGTTGCGACAATATCATAATAATTGATGACTAAACATAAAATTTGATCTAATATAATACAAGAAACAATCTTATAATTTTAAAAGTTTGGTTAAACAAGTGGTATTCCTTATCTTTAGAAGGCAATATTTCTTAGGCACAACCTTAAAATATTGTTTTTTTTTCTCAAATATTATAATAATGGTTAGTTTAATTAGATATAAGATGTAGATTTGATAATATGATTTTTCTTATGGTGGGAAATCAAGGGTGAAGAATCTTTGTCTGGTTGGAACATTATCGTGAATGAGACTGGTCTCCATATGGTGCCAGAGGATTGCATGGCTGAATATGCAAGTGGGGATTATTTATGATTTTATTATTATCACAATTATTTATTTATTTTTTAAAAGTTTAATTGCAGCAATCAACATTTTCTTAGGTAATCCACTATGCATTATTGCATGCAAAAGGATCCCCACATTCACATGGATGATGAATCACATCTCATTATGTGAAATAATTAATACATAATATGCAATAATACAAAAATTAACGGGTAAACAATTCTACATTCTTCTAGTCAGCTATCACCATTTATTTAGCATTATTATTATGGAAAAGGGTTCAATAGACACTTAGGGGCCGTTTGGTTCACGGAATGTTAGATTACCTTAGGGAATGTTAGATTACCTTAGGGAATGTTAGATTGCTGGGAATGTTAGATTACTGGGAATGTTAAATTCCTGTGTTTGGTTAAGACTGAGGTATATAATATAATTATGTTTGGTTTAGGGTTATCTTTATCTTTATATATATATATATATATATATATATATATATATATATATATATATATATATATATATATATAAGCTAACATAAAATATATATTTTTAAATAATTAGAATGAAAATAGCAAAATTTATAAATATCCAAGGTTATCTCACATTACCTAAGAAAAGGAAGGGAATCACATTCCCTTCAAAATCCTATGTGGAGGGAATGTTCCATTCCCTGGGAATGTTATATTCCCTCAGATAGTATGAACCAAACATAGGAATCTAAGCTCAGGAATGTCATATTCCCATGGTTATGTAATATAACCTGAACCAAACGCCCCCTTAAACTTTACATGAAAAGTCAATTAGGTCACTAAATATTTTAAAGTTGTAATTAAATCTGTCAATATTGTATTTTGGTGCAATGAAGCCCGAAAATTGGTTAGTGTCTTGCTATCATATGTCACTAAGTTCCCGGCAACACTCCGATGCAAATTTTGACCCAAACAAAAAAAAAAAAAAAAAAAAAAAAAAAAAAAAAAAAAAAAAAAACGGCGACCGATCGCCTTTTCACTCTGAAAGATGACCGGTCGCCTTCCTTTTCCACCACCGACGACCGTTTGCCGGTCATCGGTCTCTCTCTTTTTTTCTTTTTCTTTTTTTCCAGAATTTGTATCGGAGTGTCGCGGGAATGCTAGTGACATGTGATAGCAGGTCATTAACCAGTTTTCGGGCTTCATTTCAAAATTCCCTTCTTCTTCTTCTTCTTCTTCTTATTCTGATCTTATTATTATTATTATTATTGTTATTATTATTATTATTGTTATTATTGTTATTATTATTATTATTATTATTATTATTATTATGTTTTTTTTAGATAAACGGCTTAATTCATTAAATCAGAAGAAAGGGAGTCGACAAGACAAAGGGGTGGTATGTCAAACCATTCCCCGCAACCTGACACAGAAACGGCTTCCCTCGCAAAGTGTGGGCAGCACGATTCGCAGATCGCTTAACACAGGAGAAATCAACACCATGATTACTTATGCTAATTCCTTTACATCATCAATAACCAAACCAAACGCAGAAATATAAGAGTCTGAATTTAATGCATAAAAAACTAACTGCGAATCGGTCTCAACATCTACATCTCCCAGACCTGTTCCCTTCATCCATGTTAGAGCTTCACGGATACAAATGGCTTCAGCTTCCCTCACCGTGTACTTCCCCAACCACAATCCCCAACAAAGCATGACGCTACGCATAGACTCATCCAAAACAGTAAGGTAATGAAAGAACCAGTCAACCACATTACCTTGTTGTAAACTGCTTGCCGGCAAACAAAACCCATCCCATACTCGCACTGCCTCCTCACACGACACAAATAGATGGTAAGCAGACTCTTCCTCCTGGGCGCACATATGGCAAGAAAAACTGCAATGAACTCTTCGTCTATTTAGCACATCACACGTAGGAAGATATGAAGACGTTAACTGCCACCTAAACAACTTCACCTTCGGGGGTACTTGTAGGCTCCAAATCCTACACCAAGGTCGGTCATCATAAACTTCTCTGGCTAACATTCTGTAACAAGATTTCACGGTATAATTACCCTTAGAATCCCAATGCCAAGACCAAGAAACTGGGGGCTTTCGCATGCCTATGGGAATATTAAGAATGTACCTTGCATCACGATCATTAAAGATGTCCCGAACACAACCCTCATCCCAACCAGTTTGCGGAGTATTAAAAAGAGATGAGACAAGTGACTCTTTAATATTGTCTGGTAGAGTGGTAGATATATAAGGCTCCTCATCAACTGGCAGCCACGGATCGTAGCCAGCCGTACTGAACCCATCGCCAATGCATCGCCTCAAGCCCTCTTTCACCACACTTTGAACCTCCGACAAACCTTGCCAGACAAAAGATGCATTACTACAAGAAGTAGCTTCAAGAAAGGAGCACTGTGGGAAATACCTACTTTTATAGACCCGAGCTAGCAGCGAATTTGGCCTCGAGAGAAGCCGCCATGCTTGCTTCCCCAACAAAGCCAAATTCATCTCCCTCAACCGGCGAAAACCTAGCCATCCTTTACTCTTTGGAGCACACAGGCCATTCCAAGCCCACCATCCCATCCCTTTCCCACTCCCTATTGCACCCGTCCACCAATACTCGTTGAGGGCAGTCTCAATTTCCTTGCAAACACCAACTGGCAGTAAGAAAACCATCATAGTATAACATGGGAGAGCTTGTAACACATTCTTTAACAATACCTCACGGCCTGCTCGAGATAAGAATTTCGAATTCCAGCTTCTAACACGGCTCAGTATCTTGTCTTTGAGAAAACCAAACACGGCTTTCTTATTCCGCCCCATTAGCGAGGGGAGTCCCAGGTATTTTCCATGTGTTTCCCCTTGACTCACCCCAAGGATATGAACAACTTCATTGCGGGTTTGCTGAGGCACATTTGCACTAAAACACACCAAGGACTTATCAAAATTAATTCTTTGCCCCGAAGCGGTAGCATACATATCCAAAACACCTTTCATCTGCTCACTCTCCTCCTTATTTGCACGAAAAAAAAAAAAAAAAAAAAAAAAAAAAAAAAAAAAAAAAAAGAAACAATCGTCCGCGAATAGAAGGTGGGATATCAGCGGTGCCCCTCGCGCAACGGTGATACCATGCATGTCTCCTCGTCTCATCTTATGCTCAATTAGTGCACTTAGCCCTTCTGCCACTAATAAAAACAGGTATGGTGATAGTGGATCACCCTGCCGCAGACCCCTACTCGGCCAAATTGGCCCTAACTTGCATTGCTCGTATAGTATATGATAATTCACCAAGCTTGCAGTCTCCATCAAGATATTGACCCATCAACATACCCCATGAGCTCCTGACCGCGTAAAAAGGGGACTAACTGAGTCCTCCATAACAGGAAGTTTCGATATGTCAGCTTTATCGATACGAAATGGTGGGCACCGGAGAGGGTATTTTGGTTTGTGGTCGGAGAGGAAGCACCACCGGCAATAATGGTACGTTCGGAGGAATTGGAAGACATGGCAGCGATTGGCCGGGTTGTTTTCGAAGAGAGAGGCGATCGGATGAGGGGAGAGAAAAGAGGATTCCTGGTCTAACTGATACCAGATGAGATAATTTGAATTTCATTCAACACAACTAGAAAGAGGATTACAATACTAATAGTATAACAACTCTACATAAGTAACCCCTATCAACTAGGAAAACCACATAAGACTAAGCCTAGTATAAAGACTAGTAAACAAAGCAATAATAATAAAGTAACAAATAATAATATTGCTAACAAAATCAAACCCCACTTTAAGCATAACTGCTCTAAGGAATCTCCCCTCAACACGGTCATATGCTTTACTCATGTCCACCTTCAACGCAGCAACCCCTACTCTCCCTTGAGTTTTCCGTTTTAGGTAATGATGTGCCTCGTAAGCGAGCATGACATTATCCGAGATTAACCGCCCAGGCACAAAAGCACTCTGAGCATCGCATATAATCCCATTTAAAAGAGGCTTCATACGATTCGCACACACCTTAGCAGCTATTTTATACAACACATTACAAAGTGCAATGGACCGTAAGTCCTTCATTGTTTCCGGATTCCCCTTCTTTGGTATCAACACAATCAAACTTTCATTAGCGCGAGCCGGTAGTTGACCAGTATCAATAAAACTTCTGCAAAACTGCGTCTCATCAGCCCCGACTATCTCCTAGAAATACTGATAAAACCCCGGACCAAAACCATCAGGCCCCGGTGATTTATCGGGATGCATTTGAAAAGCCGCCACTCGCACCTCTTCTGCACTAACCGGTCGAACTAACCGGGCATTTCCCTCTGGCTTTACATATTGCCGCATGCAGGCAATAACTTCATCCATTTCCCCATCCTCAGCCGTAAACACCCCCCTGAAGTAATCAACCATTATTCTGTCAATCTCCTATTCACCCTCAATCCAATCACCATGCTCATTTTTCAGTTTTCTCACCGCATTACGCCTCCATCGAGCCTTTTCACTGTTATGAAAAAACTTTGTATTTTGATCACCCCCCCCCCCCCCCCGCCACCAGTGCTCCTTGGCCCTTTGTTTCCAATACAAATGTTGTTGCTCCAACAAGATTAGGAGCTCCTTCTCCACACGTTCATACTCAGCACATCCATCACCCTCCGTTCTCGCACGCAGGGTTTCCAGCTTTAACTTAAAGGCCTCAATTCTCTTCAAAAAATCCATGTTATAGTTCCGGCCCCAGACCCATATATCATGGCTACACGCAACAATGCGTTCCAAGACATCCAAACCCATAGTTCCATCCCAGCTCTGCTGCACAATTTCCTTACAGATATCTTCCCGCAACCACATATTATCGAAACAAAACCTTCGCCGCCTCAGTGCTTGTTGAACTACCACAGGGATAACCACAAGAGGAAGGTGGTCACTGTATGGTACAGTAACAGAATGAGCCATAACCCCTTCATACAACAATAACCACGACTCCGTTGTGAGTATACGGTCTAACATCTCCTCCAACATATTAGGAGTGCCACGAGGCTTCACCCAAGTAAACTGATTTCCTGCAAAAGGGAAGTCCTGCAACCCACAATCCTCCACCACTGTCCGAAAACCCTTTAGACGCCATTTAGGATGACCCGTCCTCCCCCTTTTTTCTATTTGGTGTTGTAAATCATTGAAGTCTCCCATTATCAGCCATGGTAGGGTACGAAGCATGTTCCACGACTCTCTGTGCCTGTTTCTCTCCGGGAAACTATAAAACTCTGTAAACCTCCACTTCGGGCAGCCAACATCCAAGGTTACAAAAGCATCTATATGGTTGTTGGAATAACGAGTTACTTCTACATCCACATGATCAGCCCATAAAAGAGCCAACCCTCCACGATGCCCCTGTGCATCAACCACCAACATATTCTGAAAACCCAACCTTACGCGTATCGGTTCCAACTTCTGCTTATTCACAAACGTCTCCATCAAGAACACTACACTCGGCCTCTTCGTGCGGACCAAATCCGCCAAAACCTGAACTACCGTCTGGTTGCCAAGCCCACGGCAATTCCATGACATAAGACTCATATCTCTTGGCGGGTTTGTTGAGCCAAACCCGCCGTACTCAAGTTTTTTGGATCTGCTTGTTCAAAATCCATCGAGGCAACCACAGTGTTAGTCGATGCCTCCTGTGCGTCCACTCGCCTCTTTTTTCTGCTCCACAAAAACAACCCCAGCTTGCTCTTTCGCCCAGCCGCATATCTCTGTACGAGCCGCACTTGAGGCCACCGTATTAGGCGCTTTCCAGTTCTGCCTCTCGGAATTGGACGCCGGAGCTACCCACCTCTGCCCAGCAGCCGATACCACTCGACGCAAGCCAGCACGCAACCATGCCCCGTACGGCTTATCCACACCCTCAGCCATTCCTCATGCAGAGATATGGCAAAACCTCTCCCCATGTCCAATTACCCCACATCGAAAGAAAAAAGTAGGGAGACGCTCATACCTGAAGTCTATGATTGCCCATGCTCCATC